>NC_071255.1:13885189-14152689 GCF_023375685.1 Ictalurus furcatus | reverse complement strand
AGCTAATTAAAGGTACACCACATGCACCTCCTCAGATAAAAGACAGTACATACTAAAGGTACAAAAGATGTACCCGTGATGGTACCACCCCAGCGACAAGGAAGGGTACAGTCTGGTACCTGGAGTTAAAATAATATCCGAGTAAAATGCGTTATTGCGTTATATATGCATGTTCTTATAGATTCCCTTAGTGTCAACATCGTAAATATGTCTCCCCCAGAAACATCGTTTTAATCGATAGAAATCAAGCGTTCTGGTTAAAAGCGACTCTACAGTCAGGTTGAATACCCCGCTTTTCTAATAAATAAATAATTAAACAAATAAATAATAATAGTAATCATTCATCTAAATAAATATACAAGATAAAATCCAGACGGCGCACAGTTCAGCCCAGAACTCATTGCATCCTAAAATCACAGAAAAAAGCACAACATTAAACCTGAATGTTCCGTACAGTGCAGCTGTGTCGGAGTGCAACAGGGTGCGTGGAGGAAAAGTCGTACCGTGTTTATGCCCTCAGGCTGCGCCACCGGGTCCGAGTGCGAAAACGCGAGCGCAGATAATAAACGTTATGTTTGGAAAGGCGAGTTTAATTATAGCAAACGGAGTAAGAAGAGCTCGGTCACTGCTGGACTAATCACAACATGTCCTGGACTCCTCTGGAGACTTCATACACACTGCGAGGCGCAGAGTGAGCACAGCTCTTCTCTAATCTCAGCATAGACCGAAGGTGCTATCTTTCTTCCCTCCTGGAAGTCCCACTATTACTGATATTTTTTGTTATTAGACTATAGACACATCATAAAACTCTGGTCTGAGAAGGTAAAAAAATATATATTCCCGTCACTCTTAAACTTAAATAAAGGCTGTCACTAGGTTACAGATTGAAAAGATATGTAGGCAATGACAGAACTAGTTCTGGTCCAGCAGTGTGGGGGAAAAGGCGCAGGTTCCAATCACATGTTGAACTGCAATCAAACTATAGAGAGGAGTGGGATGGACGGTGCTCAGGTTCCTGTTGGACTGAACAGATGTCCCCGTCTCGCTCTTTCTTCTGTCGTGTATGGGCTGCGTTACCGTCACGAAATGGAGCTAAAGACAGACACGGCCCATTCGGTGGCCGCAATCATCGCGTTAGTTCTGGCCCAGTGCGCGCGAACAAAACCCGCTTCATATCGCTCGCTCCCGCATAATTCCGCGCAAAGAGAAGAGGAAGGAAAACAAGTGCCTGAGACGCTGCGAGCACTTTCCTCTCTCTCTCTCTCTCCGCTTTAATCCTCTGTCTGAGCAAAGCAACGTTTCACCTGTTCAAGCCTTGCTGTGCTCTGATTATAGTCTAATCAGATATGCATAAACGAGTTACACACGGAGTATCAAGTCAAATAATGATGAAATATATAGGGTAGTCAGGGTAGCTACTTCTCTCCATTATATTGCATAAGTTTAATGTTTGTTCAGAAACTTCTAGATTTTGATTTCAAAAGTGTTCCCTTTTTTTGTTCCTGACATCAGAATAAAACATTTTGCCTAACCCAAGGCTATTTGCTTGTTTGTGATAGGAAATATCAACATAGTTTATAAAAAAGGATCACCTTTCAAATAATACTTGTACAATCTGGAAATAACAACACAGTCATACATTTAAACTCTTTCCAGAATAGTATAAACCTGTTTTAATATTTATCATAACAGTATTGTGGTCATGTGCAGTTTTATATTAATATTAATCCCTCGGATGTCCTCAGAGATTTTCTATGCAACTTAGAAAAACAGTTCATCAATGGTCCATCAAATAGCTTTATATATACTTAAGGGTTACTGACCATTTCCAAGGGTTGTAACTGACAGAAAAATATTCTATAGTATGGTTCTACTGTACATTTCTAATTGTATGCTTCTTGTACCTCTTTGGAACAATGTAAACTGTCCAGTGTTGTCTGTTTATTATGTTACTAGTATAGCAGTCTATTTCTTAAAACTCTTACCAGAACAGTATAAACTTGTTTCAATGTTTAACATAACAGTATTGTGAATATGTACAGTTTTATATTAATATTCATCCCATGGATATCATCAGAGATATTCTATGCAACTCAGTATAATGCCCAGTTTCGCCACTGTGTTAAACATCATATGGCTATACCAGTTTTCACTGCAACTCAGCATGGTCGTGGCCCCGGCTCTGTCTGTTCAGTAGGAGGTCACAGAGAGAGCGAGCAGATGTCTGTGTGTATGGAGCTGCCAACTGAGGCCAGGGAAGTGGAGCCTCAGACACAAGAGCCCAAATGGTGTGACAAAGGAGGAGCAGGAAGCATGGCTGTGCCTGGTTGAGCCTCAGAGAGGGCCAGTCCACTGCCAGACACAGCCCACAGACCCGGAACTGAAACCCACTGGAGTAGATCCACAGGCCAGGTGATAACTTATAGCTGGGTCACAAACACACAATGACAAATATGGATGTATGGACATGCACTAATGATCCCATATATACACACAAGTACCATACATGGAAATTTACCAAATAAGATATTTAAGTTACTGATTAAGCAGTACATAAAGTTTTGATTTATGTGATCTATCTACAAGCTTTGCTCCAAAGCAAAAAGCATACCTATTACAAATCTGTTATTGTTCACCACATATATTATTGGTTAAAATATTTTTAGTGTCAATACTATAGTTGTGTCTTAATGAAAATAACGTCTGAAAAAACATTAAACCCTTATTATACAGGGCTGTGCCAAAAATCTCCAAACAATAAACACTAAATTATCATTCATATGATATGAATATCATATGAATGATATCATAAATATCATTCACATTCAATGCTCCCTGGGATTGGCTCCAGGTTCCCCATGACCCTGCTGGATAAATGATTGGATATATATATATATATATATATATATATATATATATATATATATATATATATATATATATATATATATATTTTTTTTTCAATCATTTCCAATGCTACAAGGTTGTGATGTCACAAGGTGATGAACTTTAACAGGAAACATGGCCAGCACATCACACACAACATTGCTGCCAAACTTATTAACAAATTCAAAAAGACTGGAAGTGTTGTGGACCAACCGAGACATGGATGTTCACAAACATCCACTGACGAAGGCACAACCGACATGGTGCTAGCAAACATTTCCCCCTATGGATGGAGACTTTTGGGACACCCTGCATTATTGAACCGATTTTTGAATTGTAGCCCCTATAAGCAGCTACACTGAAAGTCGTAATTTAATTTGCCCAACAAATAGCCATACTGTAAATATCCTACCTCCCATGATTTCTTATGAATCATGCAAAGGATTTATGCATTGCCTGAATGCATTGCCTATTAACATTCAGTTTCTGTTCAATGTTTGTTCTGGATGTTCAGGACAACTGGCTGCCATTCCTGCTAAAAGTTTTGTCAGAATGTTTAAATAATCTTTTAAAATTAACTGACACCACTGTTAAGTGAAGTTTTAAAAAAAATATATAAATCTATATGATTTTATTTAAAATCTATATAAACAGAATTGTTGTTATATAAAATACATAAACTTTATATATAGTAATTCATATCCTTTTATCTATGATCATTTTTGTGGTTAACAGCTAACAATCCATTGTTAATTAAAGTTTTCTTCTACTATTTTTAACACCTACCTCTGTGATATAAAAATGAGAAATATAATGGTATCTTAAGCCTAAGATAAGTAAAACATTTTGTTGAGTGGTTTTGATACCATCTCTATAAAGTGTAAACGAATAAATATATACTGTATAATACTGTAATACTGCCACATGGATGTGTGGATGGTGTGGTCTTATAATCCTGAAATGAGACTGAGGAGCTGTGTGATGTGCTGTATTTTATGTTTACAGAGTATAGTACATGCCCTAACAAGACTAACAAGGTGATATTTGTCATGTAAGAACATGCTTCACTTCCAGGTGACCCATGTACAATATATCATTCATCCTGATTCAATCAGTAGTACGTGGATACTGGATGGGGAGGAGGCACCCAGTGGTTAATCACTGTACCTAAGCACCTGGAAGAGTGTGGTGATAAACATTAACATAAGCCCACTAATTAAGCAGCAAATGAGATGCTAGTCTAAGATAGCATGAGAGACAATACTCTCATGTGAAAGGGACATAAGGAAGTAGGCTACTGACTTATGTACACCAGCAGGTTTCTGGATTAGATGGTATCTGTAGAACGATGTATTGCTAAATCCTCTTATTATTAGGTTCACAAGGGTTCTTCAAAGAGCTCTGTGTATAATTAAGGGTCACTGGCCACTTCCATGGGTTGTAGTTGTCAGAGAAACATTTTGTAGTAGAGTTATATTGTATAATTCTAATTGTATACTCCTTGTACTTCTTGGGAACTGTGTAAATTGGCCAGTGTTGTATGTTTATTATGTTACTTGTTCACTCTTGTCCACAGAGTCATCTCTCTCTCTCTCTCTCTCTCTCTCTCTCTCTCTCTCTCTCTCTCTCTCTCTCTCTCTCTCTATATATATATATATATATATATATTGACTTGTCAATTGTCAATTGTTTTTTGATGCCGTAAGTCTACTTATATCTTATATCTTTCTATATCTTAGACATCTCTTATATCTTCTGGGGAGATTTTCCTTCTACCAGATGCAGTTCTTTAACACTATATGCACAGTATGTACAGTATTGTTTGTGCTTCCTCATTCATCCATGAAAGGCATTTGCCAAACAGAATGCATTAAGAAATCACACATTTGTGTGAGAGGGCGTGGCTGGCATATTTTCTGCTGAGCGAGGTCGACAGAAGTGGGCAAGCAAGCTTTAAAAAGGGCCTGGCACAGGTGTAGCAGTGGCACTCACTGAAGGAAGGCAATGAAGCGCAAACAATCATCTAAATGTCTGTGAGATGAAATGGCTAGTTAACAATCTTTTGACTGCTCTAACCTCTTTGTCAAGGATCGATCGACCAGCTGCCACCTATTGTCAGCCTGGGTGGAAACCCCTGTTCTTGGGAGGTGTGTGTGTGTGTGTGTGTGTGTGTGTGTGTGTGAGAGAGAGAGAGAGAGAGAGAGAAAGAGAGAGAGAGTGTACTCTTTGAAAAGATGTTCCTCTCTCAGCCTTATATTTCTATAAATCAAAACAAAACTGTGTTCATTTTTGTGGAAAAAATAATATCTTTTTAGGATTTAATTGTTAAGTGAAGCTTGAAAAAAAATTATTAACCTTGAAAATCACATCATTTAAGTCAGCCCAAGCAAGTCTAACATTACTTAGTTACTTAGCTTAACTGTGTGGATAAGCACAACTAACAAGCCCTCTACAATATATTTTAAATTTGTCTCTTAAACATACACTATATTATCACAATATTACATGATTATAATATAGGTGATTAAAATAATATAGGATTACATAGGACATAGACTGCCAATGAAAATCACTTTTGTTTATTATTACATGTTTAGTGAAATTGAGAAATGTTAGAAATGACTTATTTATTAATTATGTTAATGGAACAATGTAGATCTAACGTAATCAGAAAAGGCTATAATTAGACAGTTGCAGCACACCATATTTATGTTTTATAGATTATAGCACTAATTAAGAGACTTTCATCTATAGGCATAGCACATTTGACCTTCTAAGTGTACCTGCCTTTAATAATTTCCCATTGGGATCTGAGAATTAGCCGTTAAGAAGTTCCACAGACATGTAGGTTTCGTTATTTAAATGCTATTCTGTACTTATATTTTCTGGTAATAATAATGTTTAAATCGAATAAAACATAAAAAAAAACCTGACAATGTACAGTATATGACATGATCTGCAGGATAACATTAGATAATTTTGTGTAATGTTTTGAGTCTTTGGACTTTGTCCACGTGAAGGACGTCCTCAGTAAGTGACACTGTGGAAAGAGGCAAGCATCTGAACTGCCTTCTCCAGCCTCACTAATTATCTCACACTGGCCATTCTGCCCATCGGCAGGCGTAATGGAGACCTCAATATAAGCCTGTCATGGAAATAGTGAACGCAGTGAATGCGGAGAGAATAATGTTTCTCCTTTTCTTTCAACTGTAATGTATGCATGATTTCAATATTTTCTGTGTGTGTGAATGTTGCAAAAACTTGAACTAGAAATAGAGCTCATTATGGCTAATTTGTTTGTTCCTCACAGAACAGTGATGAAAATGTACTTTACATAAAATATAGGGAACTGTGTTTCAGATTTGTGTAATATTCACTATAATACTTTAAACTAGTTTACCACTACAGAAAAAATCCATCTGATATGATATAGGTTGTAATCTCCTGCTTTTTCTCTCACAGGTTTCTTTCGAAGAGGTTCAGATAGTAGATGCCCTTGCATCAACAGTTCACTTTAATTATAGCTAAACAGCCATTTCCCACTGGAGGGACTGTCTGGACCAATTAAGTTGCTATATTGTACAATAAAGACACTCCCTTGTCCTTCGCTACCCTGACAGTTGTTTTTGCTTTTAATCAGTCAACTTGTGTCGCTTGTGTGATTTATGCTTAATCAGCATGGAGGGAATGTAGATATCACACAGAGAAAATCATTATGACTGGGTTGTGGTCATCATCCAGCCTTGTTCACGAGAGCCGTATTTCTTTTGCACATGGCAAGAAAGTGTGGGCATTGGCATCTTGGGCACATTCTAGTAGTTTTTAAGATTTACTTTAAATGATTTTAAACAGAAACACATTTCTTTTTGACTGTATGCTTAAGGTGATGTAATGATGCTCATTAGGCATCATTCTGAAATGTAAAATATTTATATATAAAATATTTCATAGCTCTCTTTTTGACAGCACTGCAGAAGTCTTAAGAGTCCTAATCCAAGCTATACTTCAGTCAAAATGTAGTGGGTGGTTGTGCATTGTCTTACAGCATTGCATCATTCTATTCCAGCTGAAGCAACGTAATTGGGAAGATATGGATAAAAAGCAGAATATGTCAATAAAACTTAACACGAGAAAAGAAATACAAATTCGGAGCAAAGAGCACAAAAAGTACAAATGTATATATTTGTATGGAAAATGTACATTTTTATAAGTGTGCAGGAACAGGTCATTTCTTTTCAGAAAAAAAACAAAATATGCTACAATACGCTAATTTTGAATTCTTGATTCTGATTGGTCAGAGGATGTTGATAAATTTTCTATAACAGCTGCTCAGATGGTAGTTCTGACTGTAATTCAGATGATGATAATGATGATCATGATAATGGTAAGGCTAATAATAAACAGATTGTTTAAATAAATATGCTGTTCAACAAAGAAAAACACAAGATTGTTGATCTTGTGAAACTTTCTATAAGGAGATGCATATTTACCATTTATGGAAGGAGACTCTGGTAACTTTGAATGGTTAAAAAGAACAAGTCCTTCATTAATAAAGTAATAAATTATCTTTGGTAAGTCACAGTGTTATAAGAGGAATAAAATCTTCAAGATGTGTTCTTATAGGGAAAAAATCAGCTTCCTGCTTCATGTCAGGCCACATCACATCACCTATAAAGTGTCCCCATAGTTGTGTTTTATTCCTTACATATTAACTGTACTATGAACCAACTGTAGCTCCTTTAAACACGGTGTGATTTATCAGAAAAGGAACAGCTTTTCTTTTAATATACGTTTATAGAAGAGATTCATTTACCAGTGACTGAGTCTGTGACTCAGTGTAGGCTGTCTCCACAGCATGGCAGCAAGCATGATACCTTGTTCTGGACACTTAAGACACCCAGACACTTAAGGAAAATGCCTCTAGTTTTGATTATATGAAGGACAGCATCATATTTGCCTCTAAGTGGAGCTAACAAGCATGTAATCAGATTATCCTTTGTACATTAGTGAATTGCTGTTCCTGCCAATTTGCACATCCATCGACTTGTTGCGGCATTTCAGATCACAGTATGTGTAAGCAAAAAATTTGACGGGGGGGGGGGGGGGGGGTTGGTTGACGTGTGGGAGCATGGGGTGGGGGAGGGCTTAGAGAGGAAGTCGGGGCATTCTTCTCTCCGTGCAATTTAATCACTGTATACCCAAGCAAGTATTGACAGTTGTCCTGTGGAAGCTATTAAAGTTGCTGTCCAAGGTTAAATGAAATTGCAGTTTATCAGGGAAGCATTGAGAAAATAAGGGAATGTGCTAGAGGCAGCTGATTAATGTGGAGCGAGATCAACACAAGGGGGTTCATTAAGCCATACATCACCAGGGTAATTTAACATGTCATCACGCCTGCTTTCCTACCCTCTGCCACATGTGTGCATATGCATGTTTATGTCTGTGTGGATGCTCATGATCTCATAGATTTAGTATTAAGGATGATGATGATGATGGCTCTTTTAATAAGGATCCCTGTATATCATCAGTCAAAAAGATATACATTACACCCTATACAGTTTATATCTAACTATTAAATTCTTATGTACAATGATGAAGAGTAATTTATATGAAGTACTCTGTACATTGCCATAATTGTTATTTCTGTACAGAATACAGAGATTCAGCCTGATGGTTTTCCAGGCCAGCCCACTTCATGTCCTCACCAGTGTCTGGCTTTTCTAATCAGATCAGGCTCTTGATCACTTGTGGTTTTGTGGCGGTGCTGCAGTGGGAGACATAAATAAGGCTATGCTAATAGAGCTCAGCTCCCTGTGTTATTTATTATCAAGGATTTGTTTACAGGAGGATAATTGATGGTGCCTGAGGGACAGTGGAGAGTCGGACATGAATCAAAGACCCAACGAGCCTCTTGATAAGGCGTTGAGAGTCACTCGTAATTAAGCGGGGCACTAGAGACCAATTGTTTGTGGAATGATTTGGCCGGGGCTAATTGACACTAATTGTTTAATCTGATTTTCTTGCCTTCCTCGGTTGATGCTAAGTTGGATCCCACAGAGCAGTCATCCACAACCCAATATTAATAAAGTCCAATGGTTGTATGTTATCGTGTGTCAGAAAATGAAAGTGAGACATTCATACATGCATTTGAAATTCTAGTGCTTTTTTAACCCATTGCAAAAACCTTCATTTTTACAGAAATTGTAAGGAATCCATATAGAGCTTTTCTTTAATAGGCAGCTATAAAGATCATTTAATTAGGATCAGTTATAAGGGATCAAATATGATCAACAGGAAACTGAAGGGGAAAAAAACCCTTCCCTGTAATATAGGGATATATAATTAGCTTATCCAAAGAAAAAAGCTCTCCATGGTAAATCATGGCCTGTAAATCAAATCTCTAATGCTGGTCAGCCTACACCTCTCTTCCATCACTCCTTTATGCCATGCTAACAGCTGGGCTGCCACAACCTTCCCAATTTACCCGAACAGTCCAAACCACTTTCAGCAGCACGCTACACCACTTGGTTCCAGCTGACTGACATTTAATAGCTTTTAATAGCCATATTACTTATAATTACTGGGTCAACATCAGCAAATGTGTTTCATGGCTCATTAGCTAAAGATGTTAGACAAAAGGTGTCTCTATATTTAACATTGGAGGAGATAAAGAACAAACGTTCTTGAGGCACTGTGGTACTGTGCCTCATATGAAATCCTTTTTGCACAAATGAGAATGGAGGTGAGTGGATGCTCTTGTTTAGACATTAGCCATTAGTTCTTGTTAAATTTGTGCAGGCTGCAATTCAAATCACAGGTTGACATTAATGAGCTTGGTCTAATATGTTATCATTTCTATACAAGGTTGGGAGGGTTACTTTAAAAATTCCGTTAAAGTTACAAATAACTTCATTAAAAAAATGTAATTAGTAACATAATCCAAGTATCAGAATATGAAAGTAATGTAATCTAATACATACATACATACATATATATATATACATATACATATATATATATATATATATGTGTGTGTGTGTGTGTGTGTGTGTGTGTGTGTGTGTGTGTGTGTATACACACACAAAATTGGGTTCACTCTGCCCACCTACATTCTTTTGAGTTCCATGGAGTAAAATAAAATATCAGATGCCATGAGTGTGTCTTCTGCCATCATTTATACATTTCAATGACCATGTAGTATGAAGCAATGTGATAACATGAAATTAAAAGTGACCTTATATGACCATGGGCATTGTTTTGACTCAGGATAGCTGTCATTTGCTGCTAGTGTCAAGCAACTATTTGACGTCGTACACAACAGCGCTTCACCTTCATGTGTTCACTGAGAGTAGATTAATGATTGAGAGGCAGGAAATTGGCCAGTATTTGCTGCGAGCCTTTTATAATCGACCAATTGGTGTGCAAGAAAGCGGGAATTACAGAGAGGAGTTAAAGCAATGCAAATATGCACACACATGTTGCAGTATTAGACCATAAGCACATCATAACGAAACTCACGTGAGCCACAACTGCATGGCAAGAGAGAACCAGAATTATAATCCAGCAGCTGTCTATATTGTGTTATGTCAAAAGGTTAATTTCTTTGATTAAAAATGAAAAAAAAACCCAAAACAATACTGATAGTATACCCACTTTTTACAAAATGTACCTGTAATCTGATTACTTTGTTTTTTGACATAACTGTAACAGATTACAGTTACCAGTTACGTAACGCCGTTACATGTATTCCGTTACTTCCCAAACCTATTAGTAACAGATCAGTCATACAGACTTGTATAGAAGACACTCCATATACTGTAAGCAAGTTTAACAACAAACAAATAAAACAAATGTGTTGTTATTTAAGGAAGAAAAAAATATATAATTGTTGAAATGGTGAAGCTTTCTTCAAGAAGATGTTTATGTAACATATGTGAAGAGTCTCCAGTGTCAGCACTTTGTAACAGTCAATAGGTTCTTCCACCAGGCGCGAGTCTTCAAGACAGAGAACTTTGCACTTTCCAGTTTCTCTATAATGTGACAAGCTATTTTTATGATGTTTTGTCTTGTTCGTTTAAGAGAGAAAGAAAAGAGTCTAGTGAGAGAACAACTCTTCATAGTTGCAACAACTTTAA
This sequence comes from Ictalurus furcatus, assembly GCF_023375685.1. Lineage (NCBI taxonomy): Eukaryota > Metazoa > Chordata > Actinopteri > Siluriformes > Ictaluridae > Ictalurus > Ictalurus furcatus. Next base: position 14,141,668 of record NC_071255.1, on the reverse strand, counting down.
TGATAAAGGAACTAACAGATGTTGTTTCACAGCCGTTACACATTATATGCAATTATAAATGGTTGAAATGGTGCTGTTCATTAATTTATTAAAAGTTTTTTTTTTATTTGCTGTAGTGTAAGAGGAATGAAACAAAAACAAAACTTTGCGATGTGTTATTCATGGAAATTAATCAACTTCAGGGTGTTAACAGTAATTCCACTTTATGTTTGCCCGCATCAAATCACCCTTGATTATTTTCATAACATAAACAATAGATAGAATACCTACCTACCTATCTACCCACCCATCCATCCATCCACCCACCCATCCATCCATCCAACCATCCACCCATCCATCCATCCATCCAGCTATCTATCTATCTATCTATCTATCTATCTATCTATTTATGCATCTATCTATCTATCTATCTATCTATCTATCTATCTGTCTGTCTGTCTGTCTATTCCACAATTCCACAAAATGGCAATCCAATAAGGAACAAATTTCCATAATTATTAATTAAATTGCTGTCTATCTAATAATAATAGTTTATTAGCAGACTCATGTCATGGGTAAAGTAAGTGGAACGATACAAAATGGTGCTTGAACTCCTCTGCATCCCTCTCTGATTACATTATGCATGTCTTAAAAATGAGCCCTTGATGGATAGAGCTGAACAAATGGACATTAGGTCCAAGTCATTAGGCTTGTAGTTTTTTTAATTAACACAAACAGTGATGAGTTGTTAATGATGATTAGATTAGAAAATGTCACGTTTTACACCGGATTTTTCTTTCTGGGCGAGATATTAAAATTCTTAACCCATAATATATAATCCCAAATAATTATGTATTTCTTATTGGCTCATATTAATATTTAATATATTTGCCTCAAATTTCTTAATGGCTTTGTGTTTGAAATTCAAAATTGTTACAGGCTGAATAATATTGATACAGTTTCATTTTCTGCAAATCAAATGTGCAGCCATAAACGTAAACAAACAAACAAAGCAACACCACGTTAAATCTATTGTACAATTTGTCATCATCCCTGTCCAAGTTTCCAAAAGTGATCTTTAATGCTGACAGTGTTTTAGTTCTGCTTTGAGCCTCTTTTTCATTGTATTTTGTCATTTATCATGTCAGTGTTTCTTCTCAATAAAGTTTTTTTTCCTGATTTATCAGACATGGCCCCCTTTACTTTGTGTTAATAATTGGATTCTATTGAAAGGATGAGTTTCATTGATTTTGTCAATGACTGCAGACATTACCAGCCTAAACCCTAGATTGTCAGCAGGATCTGTGTTGTGCTGGGATCAATAGTGGTGAATCTTCACCTCTGCTTTTTTTCTTTATTCACTCTGTTTTCCTTTGATTAAGACCGAATATTAATAACAGAATAAAATAGAATATTGTCACAGCATGAAAGAACGTTTCAGCTTCACCTTCCTGAGTGATCTTTTCTACGGGTTTTGCTTGTTTGATTTAACTGCTAATGATGCAAGAAAGACATTTGGGCTTCAGGGAAGAGAGTTTTAGCTCAATAAATTGTGTCACAATTAAGAGCTGCTACTTTATCATCTGTTTAAAAAGTAAATAAAGTAAGAAAACAATAATAATAAAATAGAAAAAGTAAAAAGTAAAGATGGCACAACTATGCCTTATAGTTGTTCTCAGAGTACTGAAGTTATCTGCATAGAATTTATTGTTTGATGACAATGGATGACGGTCAAATTGGGATTTTGTTTTTAAATTAACCTCTTATGTGTGTTCAGAAACTATTAACTATTTGTAACTGAGTGTAAAAAAAAAAAGACAAAGTGAAACCTTGCAAGTTTCAGCTTTATTTTATATTCTACATCATTTTACCTGATTCATTGACTCATTTCTACTTATACAAAGGTTCACAGTTTTTTTGTTTTAGGTTTTTTTTTTTTTTTTTTTAGATTATATTATTAAAACAAAAATACAGGTATATCAAACTTTTAATGCAATATACAATACTTTTCTTGTAAGTCCATTACATTTAAGATATATATTGTAAACACATAAAAACTAACAAACAAAACAGATACTGAAAGAATCACCAACCCAACTAAAGTAACAAAAAGAACAGGGCTGAAAGCTGTTGTGTATTCGCAGGGGGCTCCTTGGTTTCATTCGGAACTTTCTCAAGACCTTGTTTTCAAAACAATCAGAGAGATAACCTTCAGAATCTGTGGTTCCAGCCTTTTGCCATTATTTTCAGCATAGATACACTCTCATCCGTTGGCCTGTGGGATAACGGCCGTTTGCATATCACATTTTCCGAGGGAGCTTAGAGAAAGGTCACTTGTTGTAATCCATCTGGGACTCTCTGGGCTGAATGTAATCAGTATACACTTGTTATTCTGGGGGCCTGGGCTTTTTCTTTTATTTGCTGCTTGGACAGAAGTTAATTTCCCTTGTGACCCTTTGTGCAATAAAATAGTATTATCTGTTGCATGAGGGAAGAAGCAAATTAGCCTTCTCAGCAGAATTTTGTCACTACGGTGATCACTTATAAGTTTATTTACTTAATTAGATTAAGAGCTCTGTAAAGGCTGTCTCTGAAGTGGGGAGGCGTATCTGGTTTGTCTGAATTATCTCGCCCTTGTCTCCATCGATGACTCTCGCAGTGTCCGAAGTTCTTAATGCAGTGACGCACTCACAGCAGCCCTCGTGTCAAACCATGGTCATCTATGAAATATTAAGAAAGCTTCATACTGTTGGCCAAAATAAGACTCTGTTTATAATCGGGATTATACATAGGGATTATCCATGTAAAAATGGAAGTGTAAATGAGACTCATCCAAAACACCTTTGAATCCAATCGTTCAAAACCCTTCAGGATGCAGTTGAGTAGGTGAGGGTTAAAGGTGTCGGTCAATCATGGCAGCTTAGCAATGATCTGAACTCATGATTTTCCTTTCAATAATCCAAAGCTTTAACCACTTTCCTAAAGTTTTATCTTGCCTAACTACAAATTGACCCAGATTGACGTTTCTGAAGGCTTATGCTTATCCAAGTCTCTGCAAACTACATTTGACTACCAAAACTTCACCCAGTAGTTGATGCACATGGTCTGGGAATGCCAAGGTTAGAGTCTTTTAAAATGCAATGAAAATTATAAATGGGTCAAAAAAAATTGAGCATCTATCTTATTCATAAAACATTTAAAAGTAGGACCAATGCTGGAAGTTCATTTGAATGTGAGCTAATTTGCATATTAAATCATAATACCTCAATCTGGCCAATCGGAGTCTCTTTGGACTGCAATTTTTTAAATTAAATTCTATCAGGATGTACTCCAGGTATAGAGACACATGAAATGGCCAGGGATAAATAGGGTCTAAGACACTGCAACAAGATGAGGCAGAACACTTTCTAGGAGCCATGTCTAATTTTGAAGAGAAGCACTTACATCGACTTACAGTTCTAAAGAAAGCTGCTGAAGGAAGTTGGATGACAACCATTCTATCCCCCAACTCGATGTGAGCACTGAGCTATTGTTTGTAGTCACCTGAACCGAACACAGAACGAATTATGAGCGCCAAGTCTGCTGTCTAAAGCCGTTAATGTGGCTATTTCACATGGCCCAGCACGAACATGTGCTATTTGATAGCCTTCGGTTTCTTTCAACCATTCAGGTCTGCTAATCCTTCTCTCGGCTGAAGTCTGATTTGTCAGTTAAACTGGATCCACCACACTGTGCCTGGCACAGCTTGATGCTAATCTGTCAACGCTGTACAGACGTTCTCTGTCGAGTTGTGTTTTTCCTTTGAAAACTGCATGCACAACAGGGCACTGCCTCTGCACATTGTTTTAACAACATTTGGTTACCATGCAAAGATCTTGATGCAAAATAATTGTGCATTTTCACAGCTAAACAATGAGTTAGTAAAGGGTTTTCAGTGCTGCTAATTGCTGAGCTAATCTTTCTGGGACAATATGGTCAGATTAGCACGGAAACACAAACTGCCCTAAACCCCAGGACTGGTGTAAATGATTTTTCATGTAAAGATTTTCTCACACACATAAACACACAATCCAAAGCTTTTTTTGTGTGAATGGAGCCTTAGCGTCAGCATGTGGTAGAATTTCACAGGTGTATATGTGTTTGTGTGTGTGTGTGTGTGTGTGTGTGTGTGTCTATGTGTGTGTGTGTGGAGAGGGGCATGAATGCATATACGTGTGTGAACCTCAGTGGGTGAATGCAATGCTTAACTGACCCGCGGAATCTAGCTCATTATCTCGTCTATTGTGCAGCGCTCCTTCCTCTACCCCATTCACACCCTGTCACAGAGCGGCTTGCACTTCCACAGGCCTGGCCTGCTATTTCATGCCTCTTCAGCCCCGTAGCGAGCAGGGGAAAGGGCGGCCCCTGCTTTGTGTCCCCCTCGCCGCTCTTCACACGCCCGGCAGGGGACTTCCTTTCTCATGTCACCGAAACCGGCACAGCCTAATCCGCCCCGGCCGCACCACCCGCCAGGCATGCTGGGAGGAGGCATTTAAAAAGTGGCCCCTAATGGTTCGTTAATAAATCGCTTCCATTTTACGCTCAACTCTTCACACCAGTGTGGTAGAGAGAAAAAGGGGGCCGGAGGAACCCGAGAACTGTCATTAGTCGTGTAGTCAGACAAGCTTGCCATCGTATACAGGTGGCTTTGATCTCAGTGGTGAAAGTGGAATGTTTGAACATGTCGTGAAGCTTTAAATGTAGTAGGAGTGAAGCAACCGACTATGTGAACTTCAGGACCTCAGCAGTGCTGATGATAGAATGATGATGGAGAAATAGCTTATAAACACTTCTGGACACATGGAAACGTATGATTTGGTTGAAGGTTAATGGTTAGAGCAGTGCCCTGCTGACCGGTTTAAACCTGTGACAGGTCTCTGGAGACTCCAGTGCCATAACTCTCTTATCAGTGAGTAGGTGAGTTGGGTTAGAGCACTCAGCGTGAGTGGGATAAGAGGTTAGAGAGGTGCTCCGTATTGACTGGGACAGAGAGAGGGATATTTAAGACTGAACAGAGGGGGCATCCTGGGTGAATGAGGCCGTGGGGGATTGGCTCAGCGGGAGCGGTCAGGGATGTTAGGGGTGTCGGCAGCACACAGGGATAATCTTGTTAAGTGTGACACACAGCCAGAGGGAGTGGAGGGGTGGTCCTAGAATCACACACACACACACACACACAAACTTAGATTTGTATTTCTATCTGTGTGAGGTATTAACATTAACAACTTGTGTATTTCTATAGTTAAAGAATGCTGTGCATAACCATTACATTAACCTTAGTACCCACAAGGAAATTATATATATATATATATATATATATATATATATATATATATATATATATATATATATATATATATACTGGTCGAAAGTTTGGAGACACTTGACTGAAATGTTTCTCATGATCTTAAAAACCTTTTGATCTGAAGGTGTATGATTAAATGCTTGAAATCGGTGTCGTAGACAAAAATGTGGAAAAAAATTAAATAAATAAAGAATGAATGTGTCTAAACTTTTGACCAGTAGTGTATATACTTTAAGAATGTGTACTTTAAGAAAGTGTAAGAATGCCTTTGACAGAAGAAGAAATTATTAAAATCATTCTCATGGCTGGAGGTTGCAATGAACTTCAACAGGAAACTTGGCAAGCACATCACACACGACATTGTTGACAAACTTATTAACAAATTCAACAAGACTGGAAGTGTTGCAGACCAACCGAGAAGTGGATGTCCTCGAACAACCAATGATGAAGGAACAACCGACATGGTGCTGGCATACATAGTCCCCTATGTATGGAGACTTTTGGGACAACCTGTATATCCTTTCACCATGGAAAGCAGGCAAATAATAAATTTTTATGGTAACCTTCGCCCTTCCATAACACATGTAAATAAAATATAAGTATACAGCTGCATCTAAGAAATGTGAATATCATGGAAAAGTTATTTTTTCCGTAATTTAATTCAAAAAGTGGAACTTTCATATATTCTAGATTCATTAAACATAAAGTGAAATATTTAAAGCCTTTTTTTGTTTTAATCTTGAGGATTATGACTTCAAAAATCCAGTATCTTAAAATATTAGAATAAAGTGTTTATAATACAGAAATGTGGCAGTGTTGCATTCCTAGTGTCAAGCCGCTCCTGAACCAGAGACAATTTCAGAAGCGTCTTACCTGGGCTAAGGAGAAAAAGAACTGGACCGTTGCTCAATGGTCCAAAGTCCTTTTTCAGATGAAAGTAAATTTTGCATTTCATTTGGAAATCAAGGACCCAGAGTCTGGAGGAAGAGTGGAGAGACACAGAATCCAAGTTGCTTGAACTCCAGTGTGAAGTTTCCACGGTCAGTGATGATTTCATGTCATCTTCTGGTGTTGGTCCACTGTGTTTTCTCAAGTCGAGTGTCAATGCAGCATCAACCAGGAGATTTTAGACCACTTCATGGTTCCATCTGCTGACAAGCTTTACGGAGAGTAACTGGCTTGCTGGCCATGGTATTACTGTGCTTGATTGGCCAGCCGACTCGCCTGACCTGAACCCCATGGAGAATCTATGAGAGACACCAGACCCAACAATACAGACAAGCTGAAGGCCGCTATCAAAGCAACCTGGGCTTCCAGAACACCTCAGCAGTGCCACAGGCTGATTGCCTCCATGCCATACCGCATTGATGCAGTAATTCATGCAAAAGGATTAAAGCCCCGACCAAGTATTGAGTGCATAAATGAACATACTTTTCAGAAGGTTGACATTTCTGTATTATAAATCCTTTATTCTAATATTTTAAGATACTTGATTTTTGATTTCCATGAGCTGTAAGCTGTAATTATCAAGATTAAAACAAAAAAAAGGCTTGAAATATTTCACTTTATGTTTAATGAATCTAGAATATATGAAAGTTACACTTTTTTAAATTAAATTATGGAGAATTTTTTTTTTCCACAATATATTTTTTTAGATACACTTGTAAAATAAATTTAAATTTAATAAACAGGTTTTAGAGCGACATTTGCTTCCATCCAGATTCCATCCCATCTTTACTTCTGAAAGACTCTGCCTCTCTAAGATATTCTTTTGATACCCAATCATGTTACTGACCTGTTGCCAATTTACCTAGTTGCAAAATGTTCCTCCAGCTGTTTCTTTTTAGTAACACTAATTTTTCCAGCCTTTTGTTGCCCCGTCCCAACTTTTTTGAGATGTGTTGCAGCCACCAAATTAAAAATTACCTAATTTTTTTTCTTAAAATAATACATTTCATCAGTTTAGAAATTTGATATATTTTCTATGTTCTATTGTGAATAACAGATGGGTTTATGAGATTTACAAATCATTGCATTCTGTTTTTATTTACATTTTACACAGCGTCCCAACTTTTTTGGAATTTGTATATGCAGAAGAATATTAAGGAAATGCTATATTTCATCTTGTATTGGCTTAGCAAATTATTACAGCACTAATGTCCTTTAACAAACTGAGTATGCATGTCCGTATTGTCTTTATTTTTTAATTTATATATATATATATATATATATATATATATATATATATATATATATATATATATGTGTGTGTGTGTGTGTGTGTGTGTGTGTGTGTGTGTGCGTGCGTGCGTGTAAATGCACATGTCAAACAATTTGTTATTTTATTCTTCAATTAAGAAGTGAGATTTTGCACAAAAAAAGTACACTTCAACTTGCCATCTTATAAGCAATTATTTCTTTTTTTAGATTTCAGCATCTAAGTGGTAATTTGCTTGGGCTGTGGGGTCATGCTGTTCGTCAGAGTGTGAGCAGGTCAATTAGTGTGTAGGAGGATCTGTTTATGTCACTTCATAGCTACATGAAGTTAGCTGAAATGTTGGAAGACAGAAAATATGATGTAAAAATGGCATTGTGTTTAGTCACAGCATTCTGGTCCATCAAGATTTTCATGCAAACTGCACCACCTTTTCATCTCGAACAAATGGGATTATGCCTTAAAATGTAAAAATAGGACTGTTTACAGGTTTGGAAATGATTCAGACGTTCTGCTGTAGTCTTTAACATGCATAAAAACAGTGCTATTATGTGCTTTGTTCACCCTGAGCAATCTGTACCTAACTCTTTGTCAGTCAATCAATGCACTGTGTTATCCAGAGAGGAATAAATGGGGTGGTTATAGCAAACAAAAAGCTATCAGTGGTTATGAATAGACAGACACTAGAGAGAAGGGTCAAGTGTCAAATGCTTTGGCCAGCTATAACCAAACTACTGTCATCAATAATAGCTAGAGACAGAGTATCTCACAGAGAGAGAGAGAGAGAGAGAGAGAGAGAGAGAGAGAGAGAGAGAGAGGGAGAGAGAGAGAGAGAGAGAGAGAGAGAATTGGTTGAAAACATTTCTCAGCTGTACAATTCAAAGCATGCAACTGTTCCATAAAAGCACCTATATAGAGAATAATTTTCTTACATCTCTCCACTGGTCGTCTTGTGTGTGTGTATGTGTGTGTGTGTGTGTGTGTGTGTGTGTGTGTGTGTGTATGTGTGCGCATGTGGAACAGACCCAATACCCCATGCTCTGCTCTAACTACTCTAAGCCTCTTGTTCCCTTTCATTCTAAATATTATAAATGTTTCCTTCTAAAGTAAACAGTCATTTTGTCATCACCAGGCTTCAGTAACAGCATGAATGTGTTCCCTGAAAATGTCATGTAAATTAAGAGCAGTCAACTATTTGACATATGAAATGTATTTTGCACTGGTTCTAAAAGGGGTATTACGTAAGTCCACAGCTGCTGAATGAAGGTCATTAGTTATGTGTCATAATGCATGATGCTTTATCTCTGGAGCAATCCTCCTCACACTAGTGGTCTAAAAGAGTTTGCATTCAGGTTACGCTGGGGCAGAATATAATCACAGGCATGTGTTCATAGATAAAAACATCTTGTCCTGTCAGGTATCTAATTATTATTCTGCTGTTGGTTCGCACTTTGTGTGTGTGTGTGTGTGTGTGTGTGTGTGTGTGTGTGTGTGCGCGCGTGCGCGTGTGCACACAGTGGGGATTTCCAGATTTCCCCCCCATATAAAACAATAAATAAAAAAATCTCCTTCACAACTCTACCTTATGTTTTTTGCAACCCCCACCATGTGACAGTGGAAACAGCACTCGGAACCATAGAAGAAATGCCAGAGTTTGCATAAGTGCATTTTCTGTAACATTTTGGATCACCGAGACTTCCAAACTATAATTTTCAGATTTAAGAACTCAGTTTTAAAGTTCAGATTTTGGCAAAACTTCACAGGTGGCATCTTGTCACAGTTCTTCCTGAATATTATTCACGTTGCACAACTCATTATATAATACTGCGGCTTTTGTCGATGGTGGAGCACATAATATGTAACTTCTGTTGTGATATCTGTTATTTAAATCCAAACACCTATTTTGGTTAGGAGTTAACATACTAATTCAAAATTTTCACATCTACCTCTGTGATTTAAAACTATATATATATATATATATATATATATATATATATATATATATATATATATATATATATATATATATTCCTGAGCAATGAAGTTATGGTGTACAATATATGAGAGTGTACATGTGCATGTTTATGTTTGTATACATTGGGGTCCGAAAGTCTGAGCCCGCCTTGAAAATAGGGGATTTTATTTTCATTTAAAACTGGGGAAAAAACAGAAGGTTTTCTAATTTTGAACTATTTAAAACAAAGAAAGTTAATGTTCAATATGTTCAATATTTAATATTCAAGATTCTGCACTATTTTTAGGTTCTTATTTACATGAAGCAAATGTTTGACACTGACCAGATTAACTACATTGTACAAAAGGTCTGATTTTCTACTGAAGCATGTATTCAGATGACACGTCGATGGATTTGATCTAAAATGAATCATAATGTTTTGCACAAACTTGTGGAGTCCACACAGCTTGAGTGCACACTCTCATTAAAGCAAAAAGGGAACATACCTAATACTAAGAAACTCGTAAATATTTCAGAGATTCTAATTTTCACTCAAGCTGTTGTGAATAATATACTTTATAATAAAAATTGATTTATTAAATTAGAAATGAATGCAAAATAGAATCATTTTTCACTTATGCTCTTATACCTTTGAACCCCACTATAAATACTTTCCATGTAAATTTGCCATTCTCACAATGTGTTAAACTATATAGTACGCATTCTGCAAGCGAACACACACACACACACACACACACACACACACACACACACACACACACACACACACATTTAGATATAAAATAATCATGTTGAGAAATCTACAGGTGTTGTACTTTATCAAGACTATCTGTATCAGTTATGCATTTGTGTATTTAATAAAAACACTCCTGTGCAACACATTCATACCATTCCATCATAAAAAAACAGAGGGAGTTAAAAGGTCTTTGCCACTGTTTATCTGCCTGCCCTTTCTTCCCTTGCCCTTGGTTTCCTCTTCAGAAAATTGATGTGCTCTCAAATTGAAGGTGAGTACTTGACAGGTAATGGTTTAGCATGATAACTGCTCAGATTTCATCAGTCTGGGTTTTTTCCTCTCATCGGAAGAATGATTGTCGGAAGTTTGTGTGCGATTAGATGCCGCACAGTGCATCAGATAAACATGTAGAGGAGGAGAAACAGGACCCCAGCAGACACAGACAACAGTACCAGGGGCAGAGCAAGCGAAAATAAAAGCTTTAACTCATTTGGCTTATTTGCACCGGGCGCCATTATTGTCCAGTTGGTTCCAGACAAGATTTTGTATATAAATCCCATGTGGATGTGGTACCGGTACACTTGTAATGCAATTGTTCCATTACTATGATTTAAATGTTACATTTGACTCAGTACAAATATGGACAGCAGTATAGCTCTGGTGGTGAGGCTGGTGAGGAAACAACTGCTCATGGCTGTTAAATGATGTGATAAAAGGAGCTAACTTGTTTTGTGAATGGATGTTCCACAACATTAAACATAACTACAAAGTAATAAAAAGTACAAGGTGTCGTTCTTGAATTAATAAAAAGTGTAATTATTGAGTATTTGATGTGGTATAAAAGGAATAAAACACTTCGGAACATGCTGTTATTGAAAACTTTGTGGTGGTAACATCACATGACCACAACATTGATTAGTTTCTTATAACAGCATGCCATGTTTAGATTTTTGTTCCTTACTTCAACCTGGCCTTTTCAAAGATATTGGCTTGTTTAAGACTAAAACTATAAGGTCCACAAATAAGCATTTATTAATAATTAACTAATATTTTCACAATGATGAATTAATACAGGCACTAACCGTTATACTTCCTTATCAGGAAATAATGAGGTATATACATTAACAGCCAGATGAGTCATAGTATATGAATAGCCATTAATATTGGTATGAGTATGAATTGCCATTAAGTATTAATCAGTTCCTCCAGGATTTAGAGATTTTGCAATCACAGAAATGAATTCAAAATCAAACAAACTCCACAATATTCAGAGGAGCTTGGGATTTTTCAAAATTACCGCATAAAATTTCTGCAGATTTGGGCCAAGACGCATCATGTGACATCACAACGTGCATTCAGTCAAATCCCTCTTCAATTCACGTGCATCGAACATGAGTACAGCTAAAAGGTCTCATTTGCCAACAAACATCACTGCGAAAGACTGTGCAAAACAATTTCATGCAACTGCGATTTTGCCAATTCAAGGAATTTTCCTCAAAAAAGTGCACAAAAAACTCCACAAGTAGCATCAGAGATTTTGAAAAAAGCTGCAGCAGAATCAGGCATTTTTGGCTGCAACAATCACAAAAAATCCTGTACGGACTGATGAATAGCTATTACTTATTAGATATTGACATTTTGTAAACTCTCTCTGTTAATTAATACCAAAACATACAGTATTAATAAAATCTTTTACACTATGAAGGGTGTGTTCAGAAACAATGGTCTACTCAAATTATAGCCTATTATGTACTGTAATTTCAGCCAAATTGAAACTTTTGTATTTTTGTTTTCCCTATTCCAAACTAAACCCTAATACAGGGTATATTATTAATGCAAATGAAAAAGAAAGATATTGATATATTTTTTTGTCTGTGATATAAAACATAGATCTATATACAGTGTTCTAAAAGCACCTCTACACACAGCACTAAAGTAGGCCATAAAAACTACTCTAATTAGCACATACAATTGTTCTTACAGTGTACTTGTGACCTCCTGCGAGATTTTTATAACCTCACACAACCACAAAATAGGTTGGTTTTGATCATGTTGTCTCAAAGCAACTGTTATTGGCGCTGGCTTCAAATTACCTGTCGAAAATGATCACTTAGACTGTTCAAAATGATTGAAACTCAATTTACAGTAAAGTAAAGTTGTGTGTATTGGAGAGGACAAATATCTGGTTTATAATTATTCAGATACTCTCACAGATTTAAAATGACTAAATACCAACAACAACTGTAATTTTAGAAGGCAGATATAGAGAAAACATGCAAAAAGCTCAGGATTGAACCACGGACGCTGGCTCTCTGAATTGGCAATTGTATACACTTCATTATTTCCTGATGAACTATTATGAAATAATTAAGTATTAATTATTAGTTAATGGTTAATGAATAGTTAAATATTAATATATGCTTATTTGTGAATGTTATAGTAATGTTATCTTCTGAAATCCACAAATATACACTCACCACCCACTTTATTAGGAACACTTGTACAACTGTACAACACCTGTAGAACCTGATGTGGCCTTCTATTGTTGTAGCCCATCCACAGTAAACGTTTGATGTTTTATGCATGCTGAGATGCTTTTCTGCTCACCATGCTTGTAAAGAGTGCTCATTTGAGTTACTATAGACTTCCTGGCAGCTTGAACCAATCAGGCCATTTTCCTTCCTTGACCTCTCTTAATAACAAGGCATTACCGGGAACAGAACTGCCACTCAGTCAGTGTTTTTTGTTGTTGTTGTTTTTGTTTTTCTGCACCATCCTGTGCAAACTCTAGAGACTGTTTTGTGTAAAATTCCCAGGAGATCAAGAGTTTTTAAAAGACTCAAACCTGCCCTTATGGTACCAACATCCATGCCACGATCAAAGTCACACACTTTTTCTTCATTCTGATGTTTGATGTGAACATTAATTGAAGCTCTTGACATAACTGCATGATTTTATGCACTGTGCTGCTGTTACATGATTGGCTGCTTTGAAAACTGCACGAATGTGCAGGTGTACAGGTGTTCCTAATAAAGTGGATGGTGGGTGTATTTTTTCACAATGTGAAAATCTCATCATCAAATAATTGGTATTGCATGTATGAAGAGTGATTAATTAATGGGCTTTTACCATAAAGCTCTGTTTTTTACTTTTCAGTCCTGTAAACATAAAGAACTTTTTGACTTGAAAGTGAAGACAGTTTTTATAAATAAAGATCATTATTAGTGCTAGTATGCCTAAATATGACTGCATTAGGGTTGTTGTCAATTATTTTTACTATTTTTACTTTTTTTTTTTTTTTTTTACTTTCTCCCAAAGCAGTGCTCAGATCAGACTGATCTTAGTCCCAGTCTTTGATCAGGCTTGGAAGTTGAATGATAGACTTTGTTACACAGAACATCACAGAAGAGGAAAATGCCATGCAAGCAATGATTTGACTGACAACAACATTTTCATGACGTGTCACATCAGGCAATAAGACGTCCCTGTTATTAAGTGTGCCATCAGGGATATAATGTGACACAGTTATAGATAAAAATGTATAATGTACTGTATAATAAATCATTTTTATAATAAATAATAAAATGCATTGCTATGTGTGAAGGTATACTTGTCGACCTGCTTATAAGAGAACTAATCCAGTTTGATTCTGATCACAAACCCTGATGTCAGATTATCCGGGAATCTCTGTGCAAGCACATAGCCATTGCAATCATTGTTGTAGAAAATCTTTGGTAGCTATTATTGAGCTACATCATTATGTCATTATAAGCACTCTGTTTGAGTTATAGAAAGCCTTCTCTCTCGCTCTCTCTCTCTCTCTCTCTCTCTCTCTCTCTCTCTCTCTCTCTATCCCTTCTGCCGAGTAAAACAGCTGTGCTGTCCTTACAATGCATTAAGTCTCCCGTTCCTTTTAGATAGTTAAATTGTGCATGAAATGTCGTTGGTGCAGGCCGCTCTGAAGCTGCTCTGATTAGGCAACATCTGTTACATTGGGGAGAAATCCGTGTCTACCCTAATTAGCTGTCAGACAGGGATACGGTGTGCCTGATGGCGACAGGGAGCTGCCACAGGTTCCTTGTGCCCAAGCCGTCACCTGCCTGGCACAACTACGACCCCCCTCCTGACCCTCACCCGCCTCCACAAAGATCCCTACCACCAACCACCCCCAACTCACCCACTCATCAGCTGTAATTATGGAGAACACTGACACAAAAGAGCGGGCTGAAGGGGAGTGAGGCATGCCCATCTGTGTGCACACACACACACACACACACACACACAAAACAAGAGGTGTTTGTGTTCTATCTTTTATTTCTTATCTTTACATCAAAATAGTGTAAACGTTTACATTGCTTTAGTATTTCAAGCTGCTTTTTGAAACGAATTGTAAATGTTTCCAATAATGTTACAGTCTCGAGGTTTTTCCAGTCTTTGATTATGTTGTGTCATGTCACGTCCCCCAGCACATGGCTTTATTTCAGAAATCATTACTCTAAATATTCCACCCCCTGTTGCTGCCCCCTGACTTTTAGTGTAAATCTATCCACTTCAATTAAGAGCCAATTGGAGATAACCATTTCCAGTGCAAGGAACAAATCGAATTGCCAGCCTAAATCTAAAAGGCCTAACTGTTATTAAATGCGTGTAAACTGATGTTATATAATCGTAGCATGGCCCACACTTGTTTTTGAAACACATTGTTCCAAAAGTTAACCACTCTTTTTCTGCACACACCAACAGACCCATTTACAACCTATTGAAGCATAACTGTAGTAATATACAGAACTGAAGAAGTGCTGTATGATTGTTTGAAGCTGCAGATGTCTGCATAAGTGTGTATATGCAATTATTGATTTACATTAAACAAATACATAACTAAGTGCCATGGTGGCATTGCAACCTCATACCTCTAGGGTCCCTGGATCAATATTGAGTTTGGGTTACAGTCTGTTTGGAATTTAGCATATTCCCTGTGTCCTCGAGGTTCTCTGGTTTCCTTCTAAGAACCTGCAGGTATGTGGACTGGCTATGCTAAATTGACCCTAAATATAAATGAGTGTGTGAATGTTTGTATGTATGTGCACAGAACCATGTAATGGACTGGCGCCCCATCCAGGATGTACAGTATTCCCACCTCACACTTAGTGCCCCTTGGGATTGGCTCTGGATCTATCACTGACCAGTATAAAGTACTTGGACTAGTAATCAAAAAAGGTCATGAGATCAAACTCCCAGCACCGCTAAGCTGCCACTGTTCGGCCCTTGAGCAAGATGAGATAAATGTAAGTTGCTCTGAATAAGGGTGTCTGCCAAATACCATAAATGTGAATGTATGAAGAAGCTAAATATCTGGACACAATATATATGATCTGCCTGACTTATTTCAATTCAATTCAATTTTAAATGAAATGCTATGCTGATGAGACTCTACAGTTTACATTTCTGCAGTCGTGCTCGTGTTGCATGATTCACTACAAGTTTTAATGAAATTTCCTAACTTTTTCCAGCCTATAGACAATCCAATCAAATTGATTAGGCGACAAAAAGTGAAAAAAGTACACTAAGTTTCCAAAATTTGAAATTGCAGCACACAGAAGTAATGGCTGTGGCAGTGATGGTGCTTGTGGGTGGAGTGTTGAGTGGAAGATGAGGGGGAAAAAAACAGTGGTGAAGACTGACAGGCAACAAGGAGAATGTCACAGCAATTGCAGGGCCATCAGAGCTGCAGCATGATGGCTGATTGCCTCATGTTTCTCTCAGAGAGTCCATCGGCGAGGACGTGTTGCACTTTCGCCCGTCTCAGGCTCCAAACCTCCGCCACTGCCTCCGCCGCTGACATTTAAAGTGTTGATTCCTGAGCACTTATGTTAATTGTTGTAATTTTCCTGATGAAGCGGTGGCCTGCTACCTAGATGCGGCCAATATAGTTTTACATTTTCTCTGAGCGTGTCGCTTGGCCATTTGGTCCATGCAGTGTCAGCTTGGAGTGCTACTGAAAGCCGACAAAATTGCAAGCAAATTGCATCAGATTGCCAACATTGTGAAAAGGTAAATTGCTTGCAAATCTATTTAAACCACTGGCCTATTTTCATCAGCCACAGTACTTGGTATTCATGATTGCTTAATTGGCGACCTTTTCTATTGTGTAGTGCTTTATGGTGTAATGGAAAGCGATCTTTACCAAACCAATTATGGCTTTTTTTCTCGCTCCACGCCAGTACATTATGTGGTGATTGCAATGGCTAGTTCTTTGTAAATGAACTTTCTGATTCCAATTATTTCTTTATGTAACCGACGGAGGACAAAGAGTCATTTGTTTGCTATGATGTTGAATTTGAAAGCTCTTTGTGCCTAAGACTGTCAAAGCAAATGGAGGCTCAAAGTCATGCCCTGCTTTTGACTGACCTCTTATCTAATGCTGCTTTTTCATGGCAGGGACCAATTAATGCCTCAACTAGTAAAATATTGTGTCAGGTATGTGAAAACATGTATATTAGCTCACCATTAAAAGTGATATTTTAGCACAATGGTAAAATGTAGTGTGTGCTTGTAGTGTCGCACTGTGCAAATGTATCCACAGCGCATGCACAGCTTCTTTGTTTCTGCTTATGCATCAATGGCGTTTTTAAAATGATATTTCAGACAAAAATCACAAAACGTATATGATGGCTGTTACATTCAATGTATAGGATGTTTTTGCCTTTTAGATTTCATTTCGATCATATATGATAATGTAGTATAAATAAATCAATGAAATAAAATAAAGTACTCAATCTGAATTCAGTGTAAGAAAACATTGAAGGGAATTTCTGTACATTTTAATAGCAATAATATGATTTTAAATATTTAATAACAATTAAAATTTTTATAAAAGCTTATCATATGTTTAAAAGCTTAAGTTTATCTTAAACTAATGAGCAGTTATCATTCTATGTAGCCCAGCATGGCTCATTTCTTATTCATCATAATGACAACATTGGCTTCTTCATTTGTATTATGTTTTTAGAAGTTTTACTGCTCTGAAGTGAGCAAACATCAGAAGAGGTATATTTGAACTTCATGCACCATAAATGCAGAACTTGCAATAGACATTTCTGTCCTGTGAATCATTTCAAATGTTAGTGTTCTAAAGAAGATCAGGTATTTCAACAGTGTGAGCAATAAACATTTGTTCATCAAAAATCATCATTCATACTTCATTCATTAAATGCTTTTGCTGATCAGGATCATGGTTGATCCTGCAACTATCCAAGGAATTCTTGACATGAGGCAGGAATACACCCTGGATGGGATGCCAGTTCATCACAAGGCAATATATGCACACACTCATTATGTATTTTATCATATCATATTTGCGTAACACTATCGGCATTATCCTTTTATTCAGCATTTCCACTGATTGTTCCAAGTTAATCTTAATTGAAAATGTTTTCTTTGTAGCATACACAAAACCACAAGTAAGATGCAAGTCAATACTTCAAAATGTATTCATGAACTGAATAGACAGATACAAGGCTTCAAGTAGTAAAAAAAAATAAAAATAAATCTTGGTCCCTGTTTGAACTTATATTTTTGTGTAGTGTTTTGTACTGTATGTTGCCATTGCACGGGGTTTGCCAGTTCGCTCCTGAGCTTGGGTTACCGTCTGTGTGGTAACGTCTGGTAGATGTCCAAACAACTGAGTCACTGGCTGACTTCAAACAATATCTAAAGACCTACCTCTTCCGGATGTACTTAAATTAGCACTTTAAAAAAAATTATTGTCTGTGTTTCTTACTGATGGTATTCTTAATCCATGACCTAGTGAACCAGTATTAGGATGTATTTATTGCTAGAGACTTCAAAGGACTTCTGTAAGATTAGGGTATCTGCCAAATGCCATAAATGTAAATGTAGTGTAAATGTGTGAAGGTTCACATGTTCTCTCCTTGTCAGAGGGGTTTCCTCTTGGTTCTTCGGTTTCCTCCAACCTCCCAAAAACAAGCAGGTAGGTGGATTGGTGACCTGAAATTGCCCCTAAGTGTGAATGAGTGTTTATGGTGTCCTGTGATAGACCTCACACCCAGAGTTTCCATGATAGTCTCAGGATCCACTCTGACCGTGGCCAGGATAAAGCACAGGATGAAGATGAATGAATAAATGAATAGTTCACCTGTACATCTCAATTTGACATAAAGAAGCAAAATGTTATATGTCTATATTTTAAAGCACACCATATTTAATGAATATTAAGCTTGCCCTCTGTGTTTAAATTGGATATATTTAAATAAAAGTGCCTTACATAAAGACCAGCTTTAACAAAATAGGGGCTTATAAATGTGTCTTTAAACTGAAGGCATGAAAAAAATCCCTTACACAGAAAAACATATTATGGTTGGACAACTTTAAACAAATGCCCATACAGTTCACACTGATCTGTTTACATTAACGATAAATGTAAACCTCTGTCACAAGTAAATTCAGACAAATACTGTTTTAGCACATTTATGTGCTAGCGAAATTATGTCCCAGCTACCTTAGAGGGTGCATGTACTAGAGAACGACAAGGGACAGGCAATGAGTTTGATCATTATAGAACTCAAGATAAAATGAGCCTATTTTAACTTGTGGTCAGGCAGGACATGTGTGTGCATGCGTTAGGGCAGGGGTCTGAGCTTTGGGTGTCAAACTGAAAATTTTGTCTGCGTAAGGGCAAAAGCTGATTGATCTTTCAGAGTAAGATCGATAAGCAGGCACTGTCATTTCTATAACGGATGAACTGGCTTGCGGAGATAAATTAAGACTCCACAGATCAAGCCAGCAGAGGCTGAGCATCATGCTCATCAATCCATGCCAGCTGGCTTTGGCTAGCACTGTGTCTACACTGTGCCGCCTTCAATCTCACAGCCACTGCTTTAGTCTGCGCAGGTCCCCTCAATGCACTATACTGTATTTTTCATATATGTATCTCTAGTATATCTAGTATATCTTTCATATATATATATATATATCTTTATCATTTGCTGAATTGCATTAAACTGGAGCATATTGTCTTTCTCACACATCCTTTATCAGACCTAATGTACACACTGGGATCATTTGTCTCTCTGTGTTGCAAGGCATAATGTCGACAACAGTCTTCATCATGAGTGAGATTAGGGGGACATTAATACAGTGGTATTTGTCTCCTGCTTGTTCTGCTCTCTCTTTGGCTTGTTGCCGATCACATCTTTGTTGCTGAGACGTGCTGTTTTCACTCACAGGATTCGTTTAACCTTCATCTGCTCATCTGTTACAGTATTGCTCATGTTGCGAGGCTGAATGTAGTTGTTACAGCATCATTGGATTGATGGTAGGAAAAAAACATTGCATAATCCCAACTTTGTCAAGCACATTTTCCAACAAATCTCCTTTTGCGTGTTCTCTTTGTGTCCCTGCGGGGTTCCTCCGAGTTCTTCGTTTCCTCCCATCTCCCAAAAACATCCATGGAGGTGGATTAGCTACACAAAATTGCCCATAGTCCCATTCAGGGTATATTCCTGCCTTAAGCCTAGTGTTCCTGAGATAGGCTCCAGATGCACTATGACTGTAACCAGGATAAAGTAGTTACTAAAAATGAATGAATAATTAAGTAAATTTTTTTATTATTGACCAAAAAAATTGCAGACTGGTTAATGATAAATATAAAAGAATATGTTGTTTAAAAACGTAACCAAATGATAGATATCTTATAATTACGAGTCTAGTTTTTTCTTGATTAATATGATCACTGGGGTTCTTGATATGATTATACCTAGTGTTGGGTGATATGACAATATCCTATCAATATTGCAGTAAATTATGTCATGATGCACTGCATTTCACAACACTACCACCAACTCTTTTGTTGTTCACAGTAACAATTCACTTTTTTCTATTCACTTTTTTTCTTTAAACATGGATTTATATTAATGTTAAAAGCTCTGTTAAAGTGTTTTAACAAGCTTCTTAGAAAAACCTCAGCAGAGCTAAATATACTGGTAAATATACATATCATGGATATTGAGAATATGAGCTAGTATTATATTATTTTTTTTGCCATAATACACTTTAGTTGAAAGAAAGAAAGAAATAAAGAAAGGAACCAAAATCTAGGAAGCGGCCATATTCCTTAAATTCCACAAAAAATAGTAGTTCTTGTTGTTTTTAACAACTTATGACCATCATGATGGGTAAATGCCATTAACAGACTAAACCTCATTAAAGGTCCTGAATGAGAATCCGTGCATGTGTTTGGGTTATTGAGCGAGACAGAGAGAGGTGTAATGCACATTTAATTCCCACCGTGTACACTACTTATTAAATTAAAGTTGTGGGGAGGTCTGTCAGACCTGACATCGATGCCTTTGGGCTGGACAGCATGTGTAAAATTGGTCAACAAGAGATTTGAAGTGGTGGCTGGAGGTGAGGGGGGTGGCTGGGGGTGAGGGGGTGGTTGGCGGGTCAGCTATGAGCCCCTCTTCCTCTTCCCTCACTGGGGTCAGCTGTCCCAGAGCGGCTGCTGTAAAGACTGGTGCAGAGAGACTGGGGTGCACTACATCACCTCCAGCTGGGAGCCTTATTACTCTCACCCCTCCTTCACCTGGCCCGGCCATTCATAACATCGGCACCTTATTAAATATACATGAGGCGGCGGGCAAGAGGGAGGGGGATTGGCTGGTGGGGTGAGGAAGGGGGGCTGCAAAGGGGGGTTGATAGTGCAGGTGGCTGTCAGGACTGTAATTGGTCGCTGCTTGCCTTTACAGCGTAAAATTGTTTTCATTATGTGCGCACACACACACACACACACACACACACACACACACAAGAGACCCTCAGTGAATGCTGCCCCACTTCCCTGAAGACCTGAAAAGACTGGGAGTGTGTGAGAGAGAAAAGGAGAGGAGATAGACATAGAGAGAGAGAGAGAGAGAGAGAGAGAGAGAGGTGCTCTAGAGAACAGTACTCCACTTAAACAAGTTTTTAGCAAGGCAGGATAGGAGGAGGAGGCAGGCAAGAAAGACAGAAGTGCTGAGGACAGTCGAAGAAGCAGCAAGAAAGTTCATCATTGACTAACTGCGCGTGGATAATAGCAGACAACACAATTCATGCTAAAAGAGAGAAAGGGAGAGTGAGAGGAAAACTGAGTGAGATTAATTTAAACATCTCGCTTAGCAGGAGGAGGGGGATTTTGTGGCTTTAGCCACCCTTGTGCCCCTTGAGAACCTCTCTGGTCACAGAGGGAGCAGAGAGGGAGTGTGGAAAGAGAAAGAGAGAAAGCACGAGGGAGAATGAAGGAGTAGTTTCCACCTGACTGGAGTTCCCATGGTTTTCCATGCAGGAGCGTAAGCTGGTTTCGGCAATAAACTCAGCTCATTGTCGTTCCCAGAAAGGCCAGTCAGGTCCCCCCATTTGGATTCAAGGGTGTCTCTTTCTCTGCTCCATACACTGAACTAATCACCACAGTACTTTGTTTAATTGCAGCCAAAGGGAGAGATGTGTTCAAGAAGTCATCATGATCCCACCCACCCCTTCAAGCCCCCTAGCTTCTCTCTCTCTCTCTCTCTCTCTCTCTCTCACACACACACACACACACACACACACACACATTTTAATGAATTGCACAACTATGCAGGACAACAAACAAGGTTGCTGAATGAATACTGCTCTGGTTGAGAGGGCGGGAAAAGATAAGCACTGGAGGTGTCCGTGGTTGTGTGTTTGGATGCTTCTGCTGGTTGCTGGTGTGTAAACAGGACTGGTGAGAATGCAACACTTCAGACTGTGCTGATCTGGCTGCTGGATGTGTATCAGTGCTAATATATGGAACTGAAAGCACGACACCGAGCAGATAAATAAGTATCTGCTGGCAACCCTGCTGAGATATCACAACACTGGCGTTACTGAATCCCTAAGCGACCTTAATGATTACAAATTCAACCCTGCTCTTTTAAAACCAGAGTTTCAGAAAGAGAAGGTACAGGGCCGTGTGTGGGATGACTCAGGGGTCACTTGTTTAGTGGTTAGTATGTGTGTGTGTGAGTGTGTGTGGGATGGTGCAGGATTTATGGACTAACCCAAAACCCCCAGCCCCACCCCATACACACACACACACACACAAATGCACACACACACACACACACACACACACACACACACACCAGTATCCTCTCATTCACTATCCCAGCCTGTGATAGACAAACCCATCCCCTCTTTTCTTATTCATTGAATCAGCCCACAAGCCTCCATTCCCCCATCAACTTTTTGTTCCCTTTCAGAGGTAGGGAGATTCTTAAAGGAAGTGAATAATCTTGAACAAGAGCAAATAAAAACAGCTGAGCATCGTTAGAGTAAATAAAAAGAAATCCAAAGTGCTGATATTGATTTGATGGACAGAATTTAAGAAACGCTGTGTATGCTGAACCAAGAAAAATGAAGTTATTGCAGCAATATATTATTATGTGTGCAGAAGTTAGTTCGAATTATTTTGACATCATTACAAAACATATAAACATACCATGGGATGAAAACAACCTTTTTAGCATGTCAGGAGTCATTACTAATAAAATCAGGATGGATTATAACCAGGACTCTGCAAGGTTGTGTATTTTTATTTATTTGCTGTTGAATGTTCAGTTCATGAATATGACTATAAACTACTATTTAAAAAAAAAGAAATAGATCTTATGATCAATCATACATATTAATATTTGGTCCCAACTTATTAACTTATTGCTGCTTATAAAAATATATGACACCAAATATCTATTGTAAATGTGGAAATTTTATTGACTGTTAAACCTAGATATCAGAAATGGGCAAAAACAGACATGGGTCTGAGGCTTAGCTGTGAACAGTGCATTGGTCACTGAGGAAATGTCTAAGTAATCCAATAATATCCATTATCAGTGCAGGAATTCTCAGTGTCATATCTGAGGTAAGAAAGTGGAAATCAGGATCTTTGGCAGCTCCTCACAGGAAGAACCCACCTCATCATTAACTTAGCAAGACCTTGTATGGCGTTCAGATTCACCCAGACTAAAAGACTTCTCATGTGACCTGGGACACTTACTTAACCCCACACCATGTTTGCTGCCCTACACTTATAGGGTCCCATCTGGATCATTTAGTGCCTAGGTGAAAAGATTAGATTTTTTTCTGATTACTGCTCAGAGCTGTTGGTCTTCATGATATTTCTGAGAAAGTGAATGCATTCATTGCGATCTGTGTTGCAATATAACACATACTTTAGGACAAACTTTCATCTTTCGTTTCATTTTGTGGTTGAACTTAGATACCATTAAAGCAGATAGGGAAATATATTTAATAGAATTCAAAGTCTTTTGGTAGTGCACCCTTAGGGACACCCTTAAGAAAAGTATATGGAAATTGTTGGACCTTTAATCTCAACATATGAATCATTTCCTTGAATTTTAGAGTTTCAAAAACAAGGGATTAATGTAATACAATTGCTATTCATGAATCAATCTCTCTCTCTCTCTCTCTCTCTCTCTCTCTCTGAAGAGCAGGAGGATTTAGCATTGTGTGGCCAATTGCACTGTCCCTCCCTCTCTCTCCTCTTGACTTCTGGGAGGGCAGAGCGGAGGCAGAAACTGGCCAATGAGGGCACTCCATGGCTCATGAAACGCTGAATTTTAGCCTCATAACTCTCCCGCCCTCGTTGTCTGAAAGACTGTTTAAATGGTTTTGGTTTATTATTGGTCACCGAGGGCCAAAGGGATCTTCTGTGAGGCCTGTGGATGGGAGTGGGTGGATGGGGGGAGGTGAGTAGGACCTGGCTTTTTTTGGCCAGACAGCTGTTCAGGACTTGACTGACTTTTCATATGGATATGTATGGTAATGGCAGGCAATAGACTGGGCATGAAGAGCACGCAGCATTTGGGTCCTCTCTCTGTCGGCCGTGCCTGCAAAGGTCCCACAAAAGGAGCAGTAAAAGGGGGCAGCGCCGGTGAAGCTCTCACTTTTTGTGGGCCTGAATTAGTTGTGCAAAAGCAGTGAAAGTGATCTTTAGCAGTGTAAAAGAGGAAGACTGCCCATGGGAGCTGGCAAGCTCATTAGCACAAACCGTGTAAGCGCCGACAGATAATCAGCTGGGGCAGATTCGACCATCACGCTCGTGAAGCCTGTCACAACAGTAACACCCCCTCCTCTCCTCATACAAATGATACAGACTCATCCCATTGCCTTTTATAATAGCTATTCTCTTTTTCTTTATCTGACTATTTGATTTGTTTTTTCCCCCTTCCATTGGCTTTACCACATGTTATACTATAAGTATGAGTTTGTGTTGCCATAACCATGTTGTGTCATGAGTTTGTTTGACTTTTCTGCCATACTACAGAAAGGTTTTATTAACAATAAATGAATGCTTGTTTTTACCGTCACTAAATGGCAGTGAGTCCCGTAACAAGTGAAAATATGTACTTGGGGGTGTTGAGTGGCAACGGCTGAGTATCGCACATGTTCAGACCCAGCAGGACCTTGTGTCTGCTCTGAGTGTAATGGCTGCCTAACTACCCAAAGAGTAAATGGCCTGGAAAATGCCATTTTTATTTTCATGTTAATTGAAATGGACTAATTGTTAATATATTCACAAGGCAAAAATGCCACAACAAAAGAGAATCTAGAGTAGTTTAGACATAATTCATGCTCATTCATTTGATCCTCAATAGCAGAAGCATAATCTGTTCATGAAACATGTGGGGGGAAAGTAGATTTTACTTTTATAAAAAATATTATGTTATAATTTGAATGTGCAAATTTTTGCAGTTCATGTACATTAACTGGATACCAATTTACTCATATAGTAAATGCTTCTAACCCATAGTAAATTACTGTGGTGTCAAAAAAGAGAAACATGGCATTTTGTGATTTGGTCATTTGTTACAGCCTTTTAGCAGAATGAAATGAAAATCACTTTTTAAAAAAACAGCTTTTAATACATTTAGTATAATCCAATTTCCAAATTTCCCTAAAAAGGAATTACGAGATACGGACAGTGGGGGGTGAATCCGTAACCAACAATTGCCATCCATTTTCTTAAAAAAAAAAAAAAAAAAAAAAAAAAAGGAAGAAAGAAAAAAATTGTCAAGCAGCTAAGCAGGCCTATTCTCTGCGGTAGTCCTTTCCTTCACGGGCAACTATAGAAATTAGCCCTTGCCTTCTCTGTGCTCTCACACTTGGCTACACACACTTGCGTGGACAGAAGAGGAAAAAAAACCTCTTTTCTTTCTGTCAGCATTCCTGGCCAACAATGGCTAGATTAGGCAACGAGAGGGCCCCCTTCTGTGGGGGTTTGGGGGGGTGGTGGTTGGTGTATTGAGTGGGCCAATGGCCTCAGCTAGAACAGCTGGTGGGGGTTAATGGTGACTGAACCCCATGGTCGGGACCCTTTCTCTATTGTGTGGGCCACTCATGGGAAGGGAAGGGGACCGATGACAGGTTCTGGGTGAGGGACCCTCTGTGGAGCATGCGGGGGTCGCAGCGAGAGCTGTGTGTCTCTGCACGTGTGTGTGTGGGTGTTGTTGCTAGATGATAGAAAGTAAACTGAGGCCCAAAAGCTGATCTCCCAGAGCCATTACTGTGAGTTTATTCAGCGTGATCTCTTGAGGAGAGAGGAGAGGTAAGACAGGCAGAATGATACATGTTCTGGGGGGTGAAGACGACCCTGGAGAAACAAGGATGGAGCATCCTTTAAAAATTAAAAATGGAAGAAGGCATGTAAGGTAGTGAGCCTGTATATTGCTCTATATATTTATCTAGCTCGATCTCTCTCTAACTTTCATTTAACAAACAACAGGTCGCCTTACTAGTGTGCTTGATGAGACTTTAAATTGCTTTCACTGCATGCCCCGGTGTGCTTCATCACGATACAGATATTCCCACAAATCGATCAAACCACTTTACTACATCCAGAACTCATATAGGAGCCAATCACTTGAGTCCCTGATCACTTGGAGAGCAAGCACCACTATTTTTCACTGTCTGTATGGAAATGCACATAGTGCACTGCATTCAGGAGATGGACGAGGGCGTCCAGGACGCCAAACCTGTAGTTAAAGCTCTTTTTATCTAAATGCCGCCTTGCTGTGTTTGTGGCTGTGGTTGGGTAATGATGCTGTGTGTGTGTGTGTGTGTGTGTGTGTCTGTGATCAGAGCTGGGGCTCAGATTCAAAGAGCTGTTAGCCTAATGGCTGCACACATTAGTAGTCAGAACTGAGAGACAAGGGAGAATCATGGGTACTGTGATGTTAACCCCAACACACCTGATTGTGTGTATGTGTGTGTGTATGCAGTATGTGTTGACTGAACGTTGAGCTTTGTTCTGTGCAGACCCTGATACACAAATCCCCCTCTTTCAGCAGAACCACTCCCCAGTGTCTCTCTCTCTCTCTCTCTCTCTCTCTCTCTCTCTCTCTCTCTCATTAGAATCCTGATTATGATAGTACACCACTGTAACATTTAATAGGGGATGACACCTGATTCGTCCTGCAACAAATCCTCCCTAACCATGCAAATTGAGAGGTTGAGAGAAAGAGAGAGAGAAAGGGAGTGTATGTGTGTGTGTGTTTGATATAGTGTGTCAGACTCTGAAATGAAAGATTAGTGTGGAGATGAGACGATAGCGATGTGTGGCCAATGCACTCTGTGCCGTGATTACAAGAAGGCTGACAAAATCCCTCGTGTCTCTGATCAGCAGCAGGACCATCTGAAATTAATAGCATTTAGCATTTGACCTCTGGGGTTGTTAACTTTAAGTGTAAATTAGGCGTGAAGCACAATAACACTACCTGTATATGCACCTGTATCTTTAAGGCACCCCAAATATTCATATCTGTATCTGTATTTGGATTTTAACCTATAGTGGGTGTGGGGATCTTTTGTGGAGTTTAATATATACCCTACCACTCTGACCCCGGAAGCACACAAGTTCATGATTGGTCTCAAGTAGAGATGTGTGTGGGACTGTTTTTCTAAATCCCACTCCTGCAATTCTTTTTTTTTTTTTGCAACTGCCCATGATATTTTGTAACAAATTTAGTTGGTTTTATTCCCCAAAATATAAAAATAAAAGCCTCATTTAAACCACTGCAACCATGATCAACCATGACTAAGGATGAATGAACGAACCTTGTACTTGCATCATGCAGTGACTCACGTTCATGTTAATGAAGGAGGTTTTTCTTTGTCCCACGAGCTTCATGTATTAAAGTAACTTGGGGAGTGGTAACTCAGGGGTTAAGGTGTTGGTCTACTGCTCAGAAGGTCATGAGGTCAAATCCCAGCACCACCAAGCTGCCATTGTTGGGCCCTTGAGCAAGGCCCTTAACCAGTTGCTCAGATGAATGAGATAAATGTAAGTTGCTCTGGATAAGGGCGTCTGCCAAAGTCTGTAAATGTAAAAACCTCCAACTCACAGAACTAGTTTTGACCAGACCCCCTGTAAATCGTTCTGTCAAACATTCTAAAGTAAACCTTAAAACCCAACAAATTTGTACCTGTATTTTTTAGAACCCATTATCCGTTCACTGGATATATAATGCATACATATTCAGTTGCATCCCT
Source organism: Ictalurus furcatus (assembly GCF_023375685.1). Lineage (NCBI taxonomy): Eukaryota > Metazoa > Chordata > Actinopteri > Siluriformes > Ictaluridae > Ictalurus > Ictalurus furcatus. The sequence goes on along the minus strand of NC_071255.1, from coordinate 14,113,833 downwards.
AGCATAAATATTTCATCTCTGCTTTTTGGTTTGTTTTTGTTATTTTTTTTTTTTCCCCCAGAAAATGTATAGATGTCATGTAAATGATGTCAGCTTTTCGGTTGATAAATGTTTCAGCTAGGCCCAAGCTGCTCTTTCACTAAACATGGAAATGAAATCCCTATGATATTGATTTTCCTGTATTGTTTTCTTTCTCTACAATGCAGCTCCTGTAACACCTGGTTCCTCAACCTATTCCCTGTATCAGCTCTTCTAATTTACTGTCTCCCCTCATTCCAGCAGGCAGAGGAAGTCGTCTCTTCACATACTGACACACACACTTACGCACACAGTAAGAGTCAGGCTGTGTGTCGTCTTAACTCCCCCCCACCTACCCCCTGACAGCAAACATTTCATTTCCTCATGCTGTCAGTGGAAGCTTTGTCCTGTGCTTGTTGGCAGGGCCTTAATCTAAAACACAAACTCACTCACTTAGATTAGCCACTTCATCTTCCCCCTGATCGTATTCGGCCGATTGTTCTCTATCCACACGGCCTCCAGATCCCATCGAGTGATGCTGTCTGTCTTGTATACCCTGCTGCTTTGCTCAGACCAGCATATGTTTGCCCCTTCCCTGTGTGTTTATTTAAATTGTTGCCTTTTATTAAGGGCTTTTAAGAGATCATCTAGATTGGATCTGATTCAATCCTGACACACAGCTAACTGCTTCGGTGGACCTCTCAGCTCCATTTTCTTCCTCTGAGCTTATACTGGAAAGCATAGCAGTTGACACCTTGGCAAAGTAAACTGACAGCAGAACAAAGTTTCATGACTGTGATCTCTCAGCGAACGCAGGTAACATGAAGATCATTGTGAAGGTCTGCTAGTTTTTTCCTTGTTCATTTATGAGTGACAGTGATTGCCTCTTGGAGTCATGACTACCTGTTTTAACAAGTTCTCTCCTCTGTGAAACACCTACACAGCTGTTGCCCTCATTGTGTTGCTCAAACCTCGATCATAGACAAGGAGACACCAAAGGACCAGCAGCAACAGTCTTGTACTGACTCACTCTTCCTTCTTGGCGCCAATACTGGCGCTGTGTTTCCTGTCTTTAAAATGCTGAATGCGTGATGTGAGTTTCCAGGTGTTAATTGTAGCTGTCACTATAAATAAAAATATATACTATAAATCTAGAAAGTCTTGCTCAGAGTAACCACAAATATGTGTAAACTGCATTTCAGGTACACACACTGTCAGCTTTTTGACATTAAAGCGACATTTGAGACGTTTGCAAACTTACAACTCATTTTTTTTGTTTTTTTTCCCCCCCTTAAACAGGTTGAATGACGTTCGGTTCTCTGGCGGGAATTTGTTAAACATTTTAACAATGTGTTGCTAAGAATTAGAAGCTTTCTATGGTAACATACACCACCTATAGATTGTCAATAATCTGTCAGCTGACTGTTATCAAGCAGTGCATTAATTACTATTTCTGAACAACATGTCAACAGTTTATGGTTGTTAATGCTTAGCAGATAATCTATACACACTCTAAAGAATTATTGACATATTTCTAACATTTGCTTGGGATGGTTCAGGTTATGGTTGTTGATGTTTAGTAGATAATCCATAGACTATTCACTTGTCCCTTTTGCTTTCAGTTTATATGGATGGTCCAGGTTATGGTTATTGATGCTTAGCAGATTATCTATGTGGCCTCTATTGATGCACTTTGTTATATATGGAATTAAACATGACAGGGCATGTTGTTCTAGGAAAATAATTAGTGCTGGGGTGATGTGATGCAGCATTCCAACCGCAGAGTGGTTTATTTTCCTATAAGAACATGTCCCGAAGTGTTTTATTTATCTGATTATTCCACAGTAATTTGTCAACAATTACAGTATTTCATTTATTAAAGACATTGCACTTGCCAGACAAGATAGTTTGTTTTATTAGCTACTTTATAACAGCTATAATCAGTCATTTTCTCAGCAGCCTCTCTTTTTGATCTCTTTTAAAGTTAATAAGAGGAAAAAAACACAAGTTGTCATGTTACTGAGACCCTGGAAAGCACAATGTCCTCTGTCCTGAAGTAAAGTGGTGAGAAAAATGACTGAGTGTTACAACACAAAGATCCATCCATCCATTTTGGTACCACTTATCCCACAAAGGGTCACAGGGAGCCTGAAGCCTATCCCAGGGGATTCGGGGCACAAGACGGGGGGACCCTGGATGGGGTGCCAATCCATAGCAGGGCACAATCTCACACACTCTTGCACACCCATTCACACACTACAGACAATTTAGAGATGCCAGTCAGCCTACAACGCATGTCTGTGGACTGGGGGAGGAAACAGGAGTACACGGAGGAAACCCCCAAAGCACAGGGAGAACGTGCAACCTCTGTGCCCACAGGGCAGAGGTGGGACTCAAACCCCCAAACATGGAGGTGCAAGGCAAATGTGCTAACTGCTAAGCCACTGTGCCCCCTAAACAACAGCATGTTTGTTTGTTTGTTTTATAAATCTAGTTATTAGTAGGGTTAGATTGTGTGGTACGTCCACCATACTATTGCTGTGAACAAGCTATTCCTATGGAAATGCTAGCATATTTGAAGAAATGCATTAATATAAAACTGTGGTTGGCATTAGAGCTGGCACTACTGTCAGAGCCATACCAACAATTCAAGAATTCAACAGTGCTTTGGAATAAACAGTAAACATAATAATAATAATTTATATGGGTTTGAGAAGAACCTGGATACACTGCTTCATTACAGTGTCTACATTGGACTATCTAGATAAAGTGTTATCCTTTACGTTGTCAAGATATAGTGCAGAAAGATAACCAGATGACATTTCTATCTGAAACACAGAATTGTGAGATAATCGCCACATTTACTGTTGCAACATTCACTCAAATTTGTTCTTAACAATAAAATTTATTATCATATTTGTGTCAACTCTCTTACTTGTTCCATTAAAGCACCCTTGTGAGAAATATAACTGTTACTGTTTTTCCAAAGTGGTGGAAATATTGTAAAGTTATGGATTAAATGCCATGTTTGTCAGCATGTTATAGATGGCAGAAGAATGTGGACGTAGCTGGTGACTTGGATGTAAAAGAGTGGGATTTATAGCCTGGAATCTCTTGAACAATTTTATCAAAGGCCCATTCCGGCATAGCATTTTTCTTTGGCCCATAAATCAGTGCTCCCGGGGCTGTGTGCCTGGACAGTAAGAGGAGATAGATGAGCCAGGGGAGAGGTCAATGGCTATTTTTCACCCCAGAGTCCTGTCACAGCCTCTGGTGTCTGCTGCACCTTTATGAATTGCTCTATTACTGACTTGTGTTTTTAATTTGTTTTACCCTGTTTGGGTAAAAAAAAACAAACAAAAAAAAAACGCAGGGGCATTAGGACCCCACTCAATCCTGGCCAGATAGAGATAATGTATTGATTGTTAAATCACTTGTTTACTGTGGCTGCATGTGGTGTTATATGAAAATTGAAGAAACTTTTGAAAAATGAGACTAGGACTTGTCCCTGTCTGAAATGTTACATCTTACACATACATACATACATACATACATACATACATACATACATACACAGAGAAGTTAGTATATATCTATGTATTGCATGTCCTTTTAAAGATTCAACAAATATTTTCAAATCTTAAGTCATATGTGCGATATACCTTTAGTCTAAAATATTTTACAACATTATGCCAACAGTGCATGGCTCATCATTACTTTAATTGGTTATTTTTATTCATTATTATTATTATTATTATTATTACATTGAAAGCACCTGCCATATAATAATCATAATAACAACACAACATTTTATTCATCTGAACATACAATGTAGATGTAAATAATATAAGCCATACTTATTTGGATTATTTGAGAAATTTTGCATTTAAGCAATACCAGAAATCAGTTATTACATTATAAACAATACACTGCAGTCATGTAGATTTACTAATTTCCCCTCAAAGTATCTACAGTTTGAAATTTGATGACTGCCTTCTACATATGATATCTCTATCTCAGTTCTATTTGAATAATTATTACAGTGTAATTTGTGCTTCTTATAAACTATTATGAAATGATTTGAAACCTCATATTCTTTTACATATGCATCTGTAGCACATTGCACTCCTTATTATTAAAAAAATAATCATTCCAAACTTTTGTACAATAGTGTCAGTTTTCTCCCACTGACAAATTGATAAGTCAGTACAGATTTGTATATGAATCAGGCATGTACAGTAATAATGTAAGTGCTGTAAATTATAGATGTTACATGCTGTGCCTGTATGTATGAGGGAGTCTGAGACAGAGTTCTCTCACTCTGAATCACATCTCTGATTTATTCATGCATTTGTCATGGAGGCTTGTTGCTGGTCAGGTAGATGCTTTCATCCACTCCCCCCTGATTGAAAGGCCTTCATTTGCTATGCGTCCATGTAAAGTGGACGTCTCTCATCACCATGGCGACCTTGGATTTCCAGTCACTTTCATTTAAATCGGATTCTCAGCATGATGTTCCGTCAGCAGTGTGCGTGCAAATGGCTTTGGAGCCTAATAAAGCCAGTGGCACCATCTGATTATTCACAACAAGGCTGAATCGAGACATACTAAGATCACAAAAGGTTGAGGAATGAGTTAATGGAGGACTACATTCAAGCAACAAAATCTCCTATTGCTAAGATTCTGAAATGTAATCCCTTTTATCTGATCACACATAAGAAGAAGACTGAAAACATGCATACATGTCACAACTGTTGGTATATTTGTACAAAAGTGCATGCACACACATATACACACACACACACACACACACACACACACACACACACACATACACAGGAAGTTCTCGTCATAACATGGCTCCAGCAGAGTAGTTGGATAGCATTGCAGGCATTCCTGTGTGCAAGGCCTGAGAGAGCAACCATCGCTTGAGGGATATGAAGGGTTGTCTGTGGTGCTGCTTGATTTACTATGCCGATGTGATTGAAGCTGAGGTCAGAGGTCATAGGTGCACTGGCGGCCCCTGTGATCATTTTCATCAGACTACAACAAATAGGCAGACACCGAGTTAAACACGCAGCACCTGTAGGAAGAGTGTTTGAGAGCTGTTTTACTTGACATGGCACTTGTTTTAACATTTTCTCCGTTTTCATTTAACAAGTGTGTTTCAAATGAAAACACGAGATCTATCAAACCTCACAGCATTTCTTTTACATATTATGTGCTTTATCTAACAGAGGCCCAGTTCATATTTGGGAAAATTGCCCCACACAAAAAAAACCCCACCTAGACTACAAATCATTGCTACAAAGAAGAGAACTATGCATAGTTTTCTTTGGAATTTCTTCCAAAATACTAATTGACCTCTGTCATGCGAGCCATCATCGAGAAATACAATATAAATGATCCATCTCTGTCAAAAGCTTAGTACTTCTACTACACACCATGCACAAGCCCCAACATGTTCAACCATTTTGTTCTCTTTCTTTTATCAGCTGTAATTTTTCAGACCTGCTACCTAGCACTTAAAGCTCAGTAAATTTCCTCTAGGAGAGGTTCAGTGACGGAAAATAATGTTTTCATAGCAACCATCTAAAAACAACAGACAGCCTCCTCATTCATCTTCTCAGTGGAGGGTTCCCACATGTAAAGGCAGAAAAGATATGGATGCTGACAAATATACAGTAGTATTTATATATATATATATATATATATATATATATAAAATACTACTGTATATTTATATATATTATATATATTTATACTATATATATATATATATATATATATATATATATATATATATATATATATATATATATATATATTTTGGTTACAAGATGCATTTATTACAACACATACTCCTGTAGGAGTACTAACATCGCACACACAATAACGCTGGCATTTCCAAAATGACATCAGAGCAAAATGTGTAAAGCATGTCCAATGATAGTTATCAGTTGCACCATTTTTCCGGACCATCTCCACGTTCTCTGAACTGTGTAATGTATTCCACAGCCAATCAAATCAATCAATACCACAATAGACCTTGTCAGATAGTCTGAAGGCTGTACAGACTTGATTAGAGTTAATCAACAAGGACCAAGCATGATCTTTGCTCTAGTTGACTCCTAACAATCTCCATACTTCATACATCTCCTAGCTTCAGGGAGCGACCAACTGAATTTTTAAAAGGGGGAAAGAAACTGGGTGATGCTGTGATTATAGGGAATGTCCCTACCCTTTTCCCTGAAACCAGAGCTCAGACTTCAGCTACTGTCATCAGACATGTGATGGTAATAAATAGCACAGTGCAATCACGAAACTGCTCCAAACCTGCAGAAAATAATCGTAATTGTATTGTGTTGGATTTGATTACAGATGCTCGTGAATTTTTCTTGGTGGCATTTTGAGCAACTTTGATCTGGTGAAGTTTATATTAGTTATGTGCAAATGTATGAGTACATAAAATGAAAGATATTCTCATTAATAGTTTTCTTTCTTAAAAAAAAAAAAATTATTAGGAAATCAACCATGGCATCGTGGCATTGACTTTATCGATTAAAAAGACATGGTCTTAGTCAAACAGTGATACAAACATCCTTTAGTTCATAGGTTTCCATGAATTACTCTCTATACGAGACACAATTTGAGCCTGATTGTAGAAACCTCTTTTAAAAAAAGCTACTGCAGGTTGTGATTTTACGTGAACCCATGATGCACTAAATTATAGACATCCTACATCCCACGTATGGGACCTTTTGATGGTTGCTGGGCAACAACTAATTAAGGTTAGCTGTGTAGTATGTGTGTGTGTGTGTGTGTGTGTGTGTGTGTGTGTGTGTGTGTGTGTGTGTGTGTAGTTTGGAAGACAATAGGAAAGCATTTGTAGGAACCGAGTAAGCCAGCTTTCAATGTTTTAACGTAAGGTGATACAGGACAGTATGAAACCTAGCACTTAAACCCGAAATATGACTTGTCCAATAAATAAAATGTCACATAAGAGAACATATTCCTCTGCTTATTCACAGTGAGGATGTTATCTTGACCACAACGCAACATGTTGCAAGGCATTGGCATGAAAATGAATTTGAGTGATTTACAGATTCCTCTCTCTCGAAAAAAAAATTCAACCTGTTGAAACATCATGAATGAAAGCCATAATCAATTTCCTTTTTAAAAAACGGATTCCTAAGCTGTTGTGTGCTTTCTGCCTATCCATTAGGTGAAAGATCTAAGCATTTGCTGTACACTTCAAAATGAAAGAAATAAAAGAGAAAAACACAGCACAAGGTGGCTCAAAATGAAAATGTTCTCGCCCATCAGAGCTGTAGAGAGTGGCATTAATACCAGCACTCTATTGAAATCTAAATGCACTGGAATCATTAGAAGCCTGGCCCTCCTTCTTCCTCTCTTGTCATTCATTGGGCAGGAAACCAGATGACTGCTGGGAAATAAACAGCACATCAGTGACTCTGCATTAATGTAAGACAGATAAGAGACTTTCAAGCGTTTTAGAACTATATAATTAGCCATTGCTTTCTTAGCATTTGAATGGGCACTTAAACTTCGAAAGCTCTCATTGTCTTGGGTTACTGCCCTATACTCTTAGCATCAGTTAAGCCTTCCATTCAAGAGGAAATCAAAGGTCCTAGCATTAAAATTAAGGAAAAGAGACCCTGTCTTTGTAAATCAAAGACAATTGGATCTCAGCGTTTTTGGTTTTGTTTTGTTTTACATCACTTTTTTTTTTGTTGTTAGTTTAATGGATTATCTTCAAAAGGAGCACAAAGCAGGAACATTGCACTGCAGAAAACATCTCACATAACGCAATTTTGTCATTACAATCACAAAGCAGTATCAGAATTTCGTTAACACTGTAAAAAAAAAAAAAAAGAAAAGAAAAGAAAGAAATTCACTGCCTCTTCAAAAAAAGTCTGAACGGTGACATTAAAACAGAATATGCCAATGATAATGACTTAATCTCATGTTCACCATAAAATAATTGGTGAGTATCATGCTAAAACCAATAAAAAGGAAATTATTGTCAAACTTCTGATGTACTCTTTGAATATCCAATTCCTATTGCATAGGAATTTAGGTAAAATGTGTCCAGTATATTTTTCATAGCTATATATATATATATATATATATATATATATATATATATATATATGCGCAGATCCTACACAAGTAATTGTAATAGAATGGTAATTGTGCACTATATCACACTTTCTGGCCAGCAGACGCGAGCAGGTGGTCGTGGCTGATGAAGAACAGGAGCAACATCCGTGCTCAGGCTCTCTTCAGAGTATCCTTTACAGTGAAAGGAACTGGCTGTGCCATCTGCATGCCTGGTTCTTCAGCCCTGTGCATCAGCAGTGCACTAATGACAGAGAATGACTTGTCACCATGCTGCACAAACGACTCCAGCCACTATTTATCATAACCTCCTATTTTCCCCGCTTGTTCATGAGCATGTCCGCTTGTTGAGAGGTTTTTTTTTTTTTTTTGAAAGACCACTCATGTGGACATGGGCTGGGTGGATCTCAGCTGTGCCTGTGGCTGTTTAGCAGGGCAGCCTGATTAGGTCCTAATGAGGGGGTCAGCTACAGGACAAAATCTGCCTCTGCTGCACTCTCGGCCCTGTTGCTGATGGCAGGGCTAATCATGTGTGAAAAGCCACCATGTTATGGTGACATTGCTGTGATACCACATCGCTTTAGGGTCTGTGGAAATGAGGAGCACTAATGGTTCCTTCAGAGGTGGAACAGAGCATGAGCAAATGGTGGTAGTTCTTGTCGTAAGGCTTGTTACGGGAAAACTGAATCGGATTGACTGCCTGATAGGGCTGTGATATACAAAAATGGAAAACACAATATCACAATCCTCTAACTGTCCATCAGCTCCTATTTGCAGTACCATAGACAAGTGTCAGCATTATAAATTGTACAATTTGTAGACCAAGTTGCACTTGATGCAAAATAGCTAGCAAGTAAACTCTATATACAGACAGGTGACAAAAAGGAAACAAACAACATAAAGTGTCTTAGTCAGGTGTCTGGCTACCATGAGCTGCCTAAACAGCTTCAGTGCACCTTGGTACAAATTGTACAAGTCTCTGGATCTTGTCACCTGTCTGCATGTGTATATACATTGACTGGAAAATATTATTTAGGATTTTAAAGTCCCAATTAAGGTTTTAGGGACCTTTTCTCAGGAGCTGTAATACAAGTAAGATCATGTTGTTGTTGTTGTTGTTTTTAAAATAATAAATAGAGCTGCAGTATTAAATTAAGAGGTTGAAGAAAAGATATCAATATATCAACATGTATGGAAACATTTTCACCCCTCAAGAAAAAAGAAAAGAAAAGAAATCCCATCATCCTCTTGACAAGCATAGCTGTTTGCTAACATGGCACTCAGTGAATGCTTTTTTGAGCAGTACTTAGAGTCACACTGAGCATGAGATTATAGCACATTGACAAACAGGCAGGGAAGATGCCTGAGAAGTGCTGCGGGCTTTCAACTGAATTACATGCACATTTTCAACTCTCAATAGGAGTCCATCAGGAATTAAAAGCAAGTGATTGATGACAATCCTTCTTCAAATCTGGGGATGCAGGGAAAAAAAATGCACCTCTGTTCCAATATTTGGACAAGTTTAACGTGTACAATATGATTATTCTTTTATAATTTTCTATGATGTTTTTCCCACATACTTTAAATATTTAAACTAAATCCACCATTTTGGACAAAACAAAAGAACTTTCTTTCTTTCTTTCAGACTGAGTGCAACATTTGAACTAAAGGCAAAGATCAGCAGGATGGTCACATAATTTACAAACACTCAGGCTTCAGTGATTATTAAGACCTGAGTAAAACTTTGACCTAGTTGAAAGGACAAGCTGTCAAAGTAAGCTTTCATGTACTCAGAGCAATGGTAATAACTGTTTAATGGCTTGTGAACTGACCAAATGACACAAGCTCATCTCTCTCTCTCTCTCTCTCTCTCTCTCTCTCTCTCTCTCTCTCTCTCTCTCTATATATATATATATATATATATATATATATATATATATATATATATATAAATTTCCAAGAGGTCAAAAGTCTCTGCTTTACTGAACCTTACACTAATTATCATTAGCATTTTGCTGCAAAGAGAGCTCAAACTTTTGTTCTTTTGTTGTTCTTAGTAAATTCTTGGTTCTGTTGATCTTTACCCACTGTAAGTTAGAACCGTTTTTTACATGGGATAAATAAAAACCCTTGTGGTTTCAAGTTTTTGCTAAAAACCAATCATGGAGATTTGATTGTGTCAAAATGGCCTACAATTTCTCTGCAGTCAGGGACTTGAAATAATTATAAAATTACATTTTATTTGACTTCAGTCCTACTTGGACAGTGGAAGACCACAGTTCCTCTTACTACTGAACCAACAGTAGTGACCTATGGGATGAAATAATTTGCCCTTTTTAGCTGCCTGCAAATCACCTCCTGCCAGTGTCCTAGTTTTGTTCCCGAGGCCAATTAGCGAGCCCTACCTTAGCCTGAGGCTAAAAGGCTACTAATGGGACCATGGAGGGGTATCCACCTGAGAGGTGTGGAAAGTTCCCCACAGAGCCTTCATTCGAGAGGAGGGAAGAGGTGGGGACAGGCAGGACAGAGGACTTCTAAAGCTTTTACCATCACACTGAAGCTTCATTGTGACTGCTGGCTGTTTGATCTTAAAATAATTTACTTAATGATCTCACGGCGGGAGCAATTGGTGCTGCTCGATTACCCTGCCAAGTCTAATGGACAGACGAGAAAGGGAGAGAGAGAGAAAGAGAGAGAGAAAGAGAGAGGGGGGGGAGGAAAGTGACAGAAAGAGGGGAGGACAGACAGGATACGGTGAGGATTAAACACTGCAGGCTGTTTACTGCGGAGATTGAAATTTCCCAGCCTTATAGAGAGGGGTGAGTTTAGGGTTGGAAATCCACATCAAAATCCACACCTCCTCCTACCGCCCATGCAATCAGGAGACTGAATCTGTTATGAAAAAAACGGATAAATTCTTTGGTCTATCAATTGATCAAAACGTTTGATCAATTCTCTAGACCTAATAATGTAAACTGGCTAACAGACTTTCTTCTCACATAATCAATTTGGCATGAACATCATGAACATTCTTCATGAACAAGAGTTTTTCTTGCTTTGGTGTAGGCAGGTGCTGATGTACTAAGTCAGCTTCAATAAGCTGACTGACAGGAAAGTGGAGAAAATATTAAGTTAGTTTGGCCATTTTTCCTGCTCTGGCCTCAACAGCATGTCAGATTCTAGTCGATTGATTTTGTGCTGCAACAGAAAGCTAATCACTGTAACGACAGGGCATAAAGTGCACACTGGCACCCCTTCATCTAATGCTGCAGCTCAAATTCATAACCACAAGCCCCTCTTCATAATTCATCATTGTATGCCAGTGAATGAACCGCAATTACATTTAATGGCCAAGTTAAGAACTCATTTTGATTTCATGAGGGAAAATCGAATTAAAAGCAGAACATAATTATTTGGCTTTTACTGAGGGGGCTGTAAGACCAAAATGTAGAACACTATCTGTATCAGGGTTTGTATCAAATGCATTGTAGAAAACCGGTCTCAACTGGTTTACTATTTACTTTAAGGCCAGCATCATAAAGTCTCACAAAAGATATTCAATAGTTCAATAGTTTTTCAAGAAGAAGTAATTAAATAGTTTTTTGGGGTTTTTTTTCTCCAGATTTTCAGAAAGGCAAGAAAACCAAATACACACATATCCCGGATATAGGCAGACTGAATCTGAAACTGAATCAATTTCCAACAGGTCAAACGGCACTGCTTTACTGACCCTTACACTAATTAACACTAGCATTTTACCACAAAGCGAGCACAAACTTCTTTTATTCTCAGTGAATTCTTGGTTCTGTTGATCTTTACCCATGGTAAGTTTGAAAAGTTTTTACACCCTTGAGGTTTCAACTTTTTGCTAAAAACTACTCATGGAGATATGATTGTCTCAAAATAGCCTGCAATTTCTCTGCAATCAGAGTCTTGAAATAATTATAAAATGACATTTTATTTGACTCTAGTCCTAGTGGCCGAGGATGACTGCTGTTCCTCTGACTAGTGGACCAACAATAATGACCTAGTGGATGAAATAATTTACCCTTTTGTATATTTTGATTGAGTGTATTCCAAGATGCAATAGAGCAAAATCCAAATCTAGATCAATTCAGCAAATGCTAAAGAGAAACAAAATAATTTACAGCGGTGACCTGAGGCACAGATGTGGTCATCAAGGTCAATCAGAAGAAAAGTGGATAGATGTTTTTATTCCTGTTTGGCCTTTAAATGCTGCAACTCGTGATTGCCATCAATGGTGTGAATGATGAGTTACACCACATTACAGCAAAATGACATTAAAATTACAGCTTTTGCCTACAATATATTTTTAACATCTGGAAATTGTTTTATTTAGGCTGCTTACTAACATCGCCATAGCTGTCTGGCTGCAAAGATCATGTTCCGTAAGGAGCCAGTTTAACAAACTGTGGTAAATGCAGCCAGTCTGCCTAAAGATGACTAAAACCTTATTATCTAAGTGTGATTTTCTCATGCAATGAACATCACAATTTGACCAGTTTGTTGGATACATGAAGTGAATAAGCCTAATTTATTTGGTTTACAATCAGATACTAACTGTCTCCGATGCTGCTGCACCCATCGCATCATTATGAAAACAGAGAAGAGCCCTTACACACTCTCTAAAGATGACAACAAACAAAGTTTTAAAAATTTCATATGACCTTATTAAAAACATTAATGACATGAAAATTAGTTAGCAGAAGTCATTTGTATATTGAATATTTCTCTACTGATGTTAGTGTGAACAGAGATCATTTGAGTGATGAGATGACAATGAGGTTCTTATTTAAATCCCCCAAGTGACTTATACCTCAGATGATGAGACAGAGACTGATGTGGATGATGCTGATAATTAGCGTGAAGCCAGTTCCCATGATAACCTTACAATTCTTTAAAATTTGGCAGTAATGTTGTTTTTCTGGTAGAGCTAGGCAAGGCAGACTTAAAATATTACAAATTTACTTCTGGATGAGATACAAGTGAAAAGGAAAACATACTGTATTTCAGTTCAGAAAGCATTCAGGTTTTTGTCAAAAAAAAAAAAAAATATATATATATATATAAAAAATCATTTTTGGCAGTTTTCCATTGGGCAAAATTCAGCCACAACTACAACTGACAGACTTTCCCAAACCGTCAATCATATATAAATAAATTATTTAATAATGACATGTTATAAAATCCCTATTTATGTATTGCCCTAACATGTTTTTCATTCTTTACTGCATTACACTGATCCTGTGCCAATAAAACCTCTAAAGGTTTTATGCTGAACAGGGATAGTTTATCAACAAGTGATTTACGGTCTGTGTTTTCACAAGGTAACACATCTCTGAAAGAATGTAGTCATATCTGCCAAAGTGTCTGGAACTGTTTCATTCACGCGCCTGCTAGTAAAACTCTCGTAACACTTGCAGCAGAGGCCCCCCAAACACACACACACACACACACACACACACACACACACACACACACAATGACATCTTCACTCCACCAACCAAAGGCAGAAGTCAAAGTGGCGGGCTTTTAGGCTGACAATAGATGTGCACTTGAACATTCAACTCGCTCTTAGAGTAGAGAGGAAAACAAACACTCGAACAGGATTGAACCACTATTCAGAAAGCCGAAAAGCCAAGTGCTATGAGATATCTGCAGACCAACAAAAGTGCTTGATAAACAGATTTCAGTTACACATTAGTGCCAAATTTTACAATATTTGACAAAAGGTAAAAACTCTGTAAACAAAGCAGTGTGAAAGAAAAATTATTATAATCAGTGAAGATAATATTTAAAAAACAATCAAAAAAAAAAAAAAACACTTTAAGTGACTTCAGATTCAGACACCATTAAAACCTTATAAAAAGTTATTCAGTAACACGCCCAAGGATTTTAAACTAATGCTATACCCTTTTACACTTAATAACAAATAATAATTATATATGATCTTGTGTTTTCACTTAAACTAATTTTTCTTCAGGCTCTACTACTGGTCATATACATTGTGACTATAAAAAAATACAATTATATTTAAGAAATTGGCTTTTACATATCTTCATACATGTCTCACCGGCAGTTGGTACATTCACCCAACATTGTTTGTTGGTCCGTGATGTAATAGATAGTAAAGCCTACATTGGTGTCCTGATGCATTTTGAACATTTATTGACCCATTTCCTCTGAGCAGAATAGTTGGTGAGTGTTGGATGAGACCATAGCGGGTGCATATTAAAACTTTTCCGCTGCGGCTCGGTAGCACCTCTGATCTCCCTGCACCAAGCTGGAGACTTGCACTGGCTCATAAATCACACTGTGTGCTGTGAGCGGAATAGCTCATCGGTCCAGGATTAGGAGCTCGAAAGGCCACTTGTTCTCTGACTAATGCCAAACAGAGCTCGGAGGAGGACGAGAAAGCCCAGAACCGGTGTCAGGGAGCTCTCAGCCCACACTCTGTCATCTCTAATGGGGATGCAACGACAGTGGCATCTGCAAGATCCGCATGGCTAAGATTAAAGCTGCAATGCATGCGTATATGTGCATATGTGTGTGTATTCTGCTATTCTGCTAAAAGGTTGAAAAGCTGATTATTACATAATAGATGTTCTTATGGGAATTAATGTATTGTATTAATCACTAATTCTTGATGTTGTCAGTATGCAGTACTACTGTGGGAGCTCATTAACGGGGGTAAAGCTGCCTTTTGTGGATAAAAGCAATCCTCCTTAGGGAGTTCTTAGCACATGATGTTCTGCATGTGCAAGCACACACACACAGACACACCTAGACACACACACTCAGACACACCTAGATACACACACACACACACACATTAAACTATAAGGTCCATGTAAAACTACTCAGATGTATTGGACTTAATTGGAGTATTGAATTTAATTATAATTCAATTAATGTAATGGAATTCTGTGGCAGGCAGTGTTGTCACCTCACCACTCCAGTGTCCCCAGTTTGAACGTGAGATTGGGTTACTCTCTATGTGGAGTTTTGTATGTTCTCCCTGTGTCCCCATGGGGTTCCTCTGGGTTCTACAGTTTCCTCCCATCTCCCAAAACATCCATGGAGGTGGATTAGCTACACAAAACTGCCAATAGTCCCATTCAGGGTATATTCCCATTTTACTGTCCTTGTGATGACCTTCCGCTGACATAATTATTAAAGCAGCTAATTGATGCTGTGCCTACAGTAAAACCTAACCCTAATCTTAACCTCAAACCACACATGGGGACATTTGGTTTCCAAATATATATATAAGAAATTGGCCCCGCTTACACACACACACACACACACACACACACACACACACACAATAAATCATAAAACCATGTTTCTAATCAAAATAAATCATATTTAATAAGCACATAGCCTATAAGCAATTAACTATTTCTAAATTATTTTTTAATGATGTTATTGTGCACAAAAGCATGAAAAATTGGGCTATTGCGCAAAGGAAAAAAAAAAAAAGGTCTGGGAATAAAAAAAAATTGTGATGTTCTAACTTGTCCTATCGCATGTCTTAAAGAGGCGTTCGTTAGCCTATCTAAGAGGAAGCGTTTAAATCTGTCATATCTTCGGATAGGAACTCTTAAAACAAGTCGAGCAGGAGGAGGTGAATCAGCTTCCTCTCTGGAGGGCGCATCCATCAGCGCGAGTTCGAGGCTGCAGCGCCGTTAATTTGTCCTTTTTTCTCTCAGGCTTGCCTACACCGCGGGGCGCGCGCACACTGCCGGGGGCCAGGATGTTGCTGCAGCGCTTCCTGTGTGTGTGTGTTTGTGTGTGTGTGTGTGTGTGTGTGTGTGGCGATTTCCATTGCGCAAATTATTTCTTAACCCAGCTCTGTATTCTCAATGCTTGTGTTATTGTAACTTTCTCTAAAACAGGAGTTCTCAAGCATTTTACAGCCAGGTAGTAGTCATGGGATAAATCATAGTGATTATTAAATAATATGCTTTAGGCAGGTGCTCCCTACCTCTGGTTGATATGAATAATAACACACTCATTGAATGGTACTGTCCCTACGGTTGGCACTCATGAAAGAAACAGGGCTTACCCTCATGTTAAATATTGTATTGAGGCTTTCAAGATTAATAACTGAATAATAAGCTACAATTTTATGTGGTTAACAGAAGGAAAACCTGTGAGAATATATATATATATATATATATATATATATATATATATATATATATATATATATATATATATATATATAATCATCAACAATTAGATATATGTGGTTCGTTAGTTAGATTTGCTGTAGTTTTGCAGTTTATGGTTTCTGGGTACCAGCCACATTATCCTCTAAATCTGGATGTGTTTAAAGCTGTGGAGATTATTAAATGAAATAAATGGTATTTATGGAAGTATTGAGAAAGTGTGTGTTGAAAATGAAAATGTGAATTTGCTGTGTATGTGTGTATATCTCAATTTGGTTCAATTTGACAAAAATAGGAGAAAAAGCTCCCCAATTCTCATAAATCTACCTTTCACTAAAATAATCCACAGTGGAAAAGTAAACTTGTGTAAAAGTCTTAGTTAAAATTGAAAAAAAGTGAAATGAAATTTACAAAGGTATTCAGACATGCTGTTATAACACCTGAAAATAAATTCTGATAAGTTGATTGGACATGACTACGAAAGGCACACCTTAACTTGTCTTAACTCCACAGCTAATGTCAGAGTGAAAACAAGTCATGAGATTAAAAGGATGGTCTGTAGAGAATTCATTCGATCCAATTTATGTTAAGGCTGTAACATGAACTCAATGAAGTGGTCCAAATCATTTTAAATGCACTGCATATAATTGGAATGAGATGTCTAAGAGGAGGTAATGATTTGAGATGATGCAGAAAATAATATTCGAAATGACCAATGATAAATGATTTGGGGAACAGTAGACAAAACCACTTATCATGCCTGGGCTATCATACTCTATTGCTCTGGGTATGAATGTAAATAAGACATGGAGGTAATGTAACGCAGTTAATTTACTTAACCTATTTATTTTTATTTATTTTATTTATTTTATTTTTTTTTAGAAAAAAAAAGTTGCTGTCAATTAACATTTCACCACTTTTTGAAGTCGGTTTTAATTATTTATTTACCACACAGGTTTTGATATTCAAGAGAGAAAAAGATACAAGCACATCAAGTTTCATGTTTCCACTTTAAGTAAAATATTGAACACAAGGGTTAAATGATACATTTTCCATATGCATGTAGATTGTATAGACCATATTTCAGTAGATTAATGCTTCTTGTTTCTGTTTAGCATTGTTTAATTTTTAAAGATTTCAATCATGGTGTGGAAAAAAATACTTACTGCAACACAATGAGACACAGTGAGAGTGAAAAAACTGCTATTTCACAATGTATGCAACACATTACTAGTAATGTTGGAAATGGTGACATTTACTATGAAATAAAAGTTGTGGGGAAGCTTCATTTCCTCCTGGCAGGAGGAAGGACTGCCCTCGTGAGGACACTGCTGATACTCAGGGCAGGTTGTTGTTGTTGTTATTGTTGTTGTTGTTGTTTTTAGGCAGCTGTTGTCCACCACAAGTTATGTCCAAAAACAGTGCTCCAAGTCGGTGTGTGATTGGAGAAGAAGCTAGTTATTGGAGTTATGCAGAAATCTTATTTCCGGTAATGCAACCTGTGATTCTTATAAAGTAAATTAGTTACAGCTGTTGCAACCCACCAGATATCATTTACTGATTCAAACTTAATCGTAGCTGTACATGATTCACTTCATTACAATCCCCCCCCCCCCCCACACACACACACAAATTGTACCTTGATTGATTTCAGTGTTCAATAACTATTAGCTTTAATCCTGAAAATTCTTAAAACTCTTCAAGCTGGCAACCCGGAAATGTTTGGTTTAATTGTAAATTAGGCCCCTAGAGGGCAACAGTGGTGCACTCACTGTCCCAGAACAGCGTTTAACCTGTCTGTTACTTCCATTTTTCTCTGAATAATTTTCAGACCAAGTAAAAAAGCAATGTCGCAAAGCATAAGACGAGTTGACAAGTCGTTCCCAAAGGAACTCAATGTAGTAGGCCATGATAAATGAAAAAAAAATAAAAATAAAAAGAATGAGTTGTACGCCTCATGAATGGAAGGCAAGCCGGGGAATAAGTCCTTTCCTACAGACACAGTCAAACCACAGTGGGTTAAAACTATAAAAACCAGCTCCCGCTTCTGTTGGACAAACCCAGTTTGTTTGAGCTAACGTGTTTACACTGGGTCCATTGCCATGGCAGCACAACGCCATCCCGCCCCTCACGGCGCGTGCATTTCTTTTCTCTTCAGTGTCTCGCGCGAGCGCCAAAACAATCCGCTATTTTTCACATTAGTTTAAAAAAGAATAATACACAGCGTCCTTCATAACTGTGAAAGTATTTCATTCTACTTTTCGCCAAGTTTGAAACTGTTCAGGGACGAGATGTTTGAAGAAGATGAAGAAGAAGTTGACCCTCTGTTTTCTGAAGACGAAAGGGTGCAGTTTATGGGCGAGAAAATTTGCCAGATGTTAAAAGTCACAACAGAGTCCTGGAACAAGTTCGTGCTTATGGAGGAAAACCAATTCCTGCTCACTGACTACTTTGAAGCACGAGTTAAGTTTTTGTTTTTCACTTCAGCCGCCTCTGCTGTCCTCACTGTTTCCTCTGAGGTGAGTATGGCCTGTTCTTCCAAAATATGGGTTTACTAAGAGAAGACATGCAGCATGTATTGCTCATGCATCCTAGTGTTGCTCTGCCTGCACCAAGTGTACCCTCTGCCCTGTAAAAAAAAAAAAAAAAAATTGAGTACTTTACTTAAAAAAATTGATTGCCAAATGTAAAATGGACAGTAAATAACTGTAAAGCACACAGTGGTGGAAATAAGTATTGGACACATCAGCATTTTTTTCAGTAAATATATTTCCAGTGAGGCTATTCACATGCAGTTTTCACCAGACATCAGTATTAACTCAAGAAATCTGGAAATATAAAGAATTCACATCATTAAAGTCCATAAATAAAGTAAAGAAGAATGGCACATTAAAAAAGTATTGAACACGCTAAGTGAAATTTATTTAATACGTAGTGGAGAAGTCTTTGTTTGTAATGACAGCTTCAATCAAGACGCTTCCTGTATGAAGAAATGAATGGGCCTCAGTATTCAGGTGTGATTTTGGCCTATTCTTCTAAACATTTTGTCTTTAAATCTTGTTCAATTGGATTCAAGTCAGGTGATTGACTGGGACATTCTAACGCCTTGATTTTTTTCTCTGAAACCAACTGAGAGTTTCCTTCGCTGTATGCTATGGATTGTTGTATCAACTTTAAATGAGCTTTGACATGCCTTTTCTTTAGTAATGGAGTCTTGTGAGGTGAGTGTGATCAGTGGAGTGCATCGCCTGTTGTTTTCTCTGTGACGATGGCACCTGCTGCCTCCAAGTGTTTCTGGAGCTCTTTCTGAGTGGTCCTTGGTTCTTGGGCTACTCCTCTGACTCCCTGATCGGAAATCTTACGAGGAGCTATTGTGCGTGGCCGGTTGATGACGGAATGATGTTGTGTCCACTTGCGGATAATGGCCGCACTGGTGCTTACTGGAGGATTCAGAAGTTTTGAAATACATCTGTATCCGATTCCATCAATATGTTTTCCAACAATAAGGCTCCAAAGGTCTTCTGAGAGCTCTTTGCTTTTATCCATCATGAGATGTTTCTTGTGTGACACCTTGGTAACGAAAAGCCTTTTTATAGACCATCAATTTACTAACACAGCTGGTATTAATTTGCACAGATAGGGGGTATAATTACTTATGGATTTCAGCTGGTTCTTTGCCTTACCTTGGAGAACTGCTTTTTCTTGTGTTCAATACTTTTTCCTGTGTTATTCCACTTTATTAAGTGGTAATTAAAAAAAAAATTATTTAGTGGTAATTTCATAACTTTTATTTATGGACTTTAACGTTGTGAATTCTTCATATTTCCAGATTTCTTGAGTTAATACTGATGTCTGGTGAAATCTTCATGTGAATAGCCTCATAGGAAATATATTTATTGAAAAAAATAAACTGTATTTACAGTAAACAGCTGTAATATCCTACGTAGTATAAAATTTCCCATAATCCAGTACATTTGGCTGATGCAGGCTAGAACTGAGCTGAAGTTTAAGGGTTTTGCTCAAGGACCCAACCATAACAATTAGGCTCTGCAGGGATTTGAACATGACCCCCTGACCCTGTAACTCAAAGCCTCAACCACTGAACCACAGCACCTATCACAACTAGCTCACATTGAATCATTGCAATCCTTTAGTGGAGTTAAAGATCAATTTCATTACTAAGGATAATACCACTTAACAACCATGAAGATCACTTAGGACTATAATTCCTACAACAGACTTGCACGAAAGTCTCCAGTAGTCATCAGTTGATAACAAATAGACTTGATTTGAAAACTATAACAAACTTCCTGTTTACATAATTGTACTTTTTGACCACATAGTACACAATTATTGAAGGGAATTATCTATAATTGCACTATTCTGTGTCACCAAATAGTTCACACTATTTGAGTCGGTTTCCTCTCAAGGTTTCTTCCTCATGTGGTCTCGGGGAGTTTTTCTTTTCCACCATGACCTCTGGCTAATTTAGATATTTCTGTAGAGCTGCTTTTTGACACTGTCCATTGTTAAAAGTGCTATACAAGTAAGATTGAATTGAATGGAATTAATTCAGTAATGGAGGTGGTTCCATCAGTGGGCACTAATCTCGCTAGTTGTGGTGGCTCAGTGGTTACGGCTTTACGTTCTAGCTCAACAAGTTGAATGTTCAAATCCCAGCATTACCAAAACTTTACTGTAAATATGTTTTACAATTGTTTACAGTAAAATTTACAGCAATTTGTTTTTACAGCGTATTTATACTCTTAACTCTTACTTCTACCTAACATGCTGTTCTTCATGTATGTTGTATGTATACCAGGTTTCTTCTTCCGATTGCAAGAGGCTATATGTTCTCAAGAAGGAAAATGTGCCTGTCCTTTCTGAAAACTGCAGGAACATACTGCTCTTTGGTGTGCTCTCACCATCCCTGCTTCTACAGCTGTCAACCAGTGTGGACAAGGTAAAGAACTCTTACAAGGAAATCCTGCTCATTTCAAATGCAGGTAGCATCTCAAAGCTCCAGGGTCCCAGGTTCGATCCTCAGCTCAGGTGATGTTTGTCTATATGTCCTCCCTGTGTTTGTGTGGATTTGTGTGGATTTTCCAGATGCCTTCCACCTCTCAAAAACATGCCAGTAGGCGGATCAGCTAAGATAAATTGCCCCTGGGTGTGAATACATCCATGGTGTATTCCTGCCTCTTGGCCAGTGTGTCCGCTATTATCCTGACCAGGATAAAGCAGTTACTGAAAGTGAGATTTGAATAAAATATTATGATCTCACAAGTTATCAGCACTGATCAAGGCTTTAAAGGACTTTAGAGTGAATATTATCTCTAGCCTATTTTTGGGTTTTGAAATCTGCCAGCTCTCAGAGTCACCTTTCACTATCAGACAGATCTTTCCATGCATAATATGTCGATGTTTTATGTCAAGGTCTGCCTGCCACTTTTGTCAAACAAGGAGAATCGTCAGCTGTGGCCAAATGTGATATCCCAGGATGTAACACGACACATAGAGAATTTATCAAACAAGGTCTCTGTGGTTAAAGGACAAGTTGATGGGAAAACTGTGCTTCCTGTGCCAGCTGTGACACAGAGGATAGAAGACTGTCATCCATCAGCATCCATCAATCTGTAAGTTGGAGTTTTACACTTGAATACATTATGTATGTTGATCTATGTGATTTTAATATACCTTCTTTCCAGTTAACAACATATTCCATTAATTTCACAATTATTTAACATTATACATATTTCCTTTAATTTCACAGATTCAGTCAGGGCTGTCATGACAGGATGGCAGTGATGCATGCAGTTGAGTCCATGGTCATTAATTGGGCCCATCTGATACAAAAGGTCTTAAAAGAAGATTCTGCTGAACTCATCGTAAAAGGGATGAACCCAGGACCAAGCACTGAACTAGACTTCTGGAGGTCAAGAAAAAACAACATAGAAAACATTCACGAACAGGTTTGTGTCCCTGTGAGCATTTATACACTTTTTACTCATGTAATTCATTAGTAATGATGTAATTGAATTAAGCGTCCTATTCTCAGCTTCAGAGTCCAGCTGTTCAGAAGATGGTGAGAATCCTGGAAGTGGCAGACAGCAGCTATTATCCATCTTTTAGAGCACTTACAGAGGAGGTCTATGATGGTAATTAAGTTTAAACTTACTTGATCTTTTTATCACTGCATGGTGGTCTGTAACAACAAGCCTGTGCAGGTAGTGTGGCAAAATAATCAGCAATCTTGAACGTATCTTTTTTTTTTTTTGCTAGGCGACACAGTTGCCACTTCTCCTACTTCACATACCTCCAGCTCCTGATATTGGGTTACTGTTTGTGCATGTTCTTCCCCTTGTTGGTCTGGGTTCCTCTGGGTTAAGCACTTTTCTCCCACCTCCATAAAACATACCAGTGGATTGGCTACTCTAAATTGCCCCTAGATGTGAATTTGTGTGTGTGTGTGTGTGTGTGTGTGTGTGTGTGTGTGTGTGTGTGTGGTGCCCTAGGATGGATTGGCATCCCATTCAGGATGTAGTCCCCCTTCAACCCAAGTGTTCCCAGGGTAGGCTCTAGATCCCTGCAACCCTGACCAGGATAAAGCTCTTACTGAACATGAATGAATGAATGAATGGATCTCTTTTTTTTTGCAAATTTGACTCTTTCTCTTACATTTTTTTTTATTTGTAGCATTACAGGAAGCGAGAGATGTGGATCTGCACCTGCAGCAGCTTCGGCCAGTCTTGTCTTATTTTGAAAAGGAGGAGTTCTCATCCATCCACCCATTCATATCTCCACTATTTCATGTTATCTTTTTGGTTTGGACTCATTGCTCATTCTACCGCCAGCCTGCTCGTGTTGTAGTGCTGTTGCAGGAGCTGTGCAACCTCCTCATTCAGCAGGTAATAACGATGGAGATTTAAGGTACGTTCACACATACCGCGCTGCAAGTCGGCAGTCGCTGAACTATGAAGTCACTAGTAGGTGTTCCTACTACTGGTTGCTATAGTAACATTTATCAGTGGGTGGCGCTTCCACTTTTGACAACAAACCCGTTTTCTTGCTGCTAAAATTAAACATTTTGGATGGAGAGCTTATTTATGTAAAATTCACCAGTGTATGTTTGTCTCATATCCTACGAGATGAAGGAGAAGCAGTGTGTGCTTTTTGCCATTGCGGCCATCTATCTGCGGTGAAAGTCTGGGTTCACGAAACAATTCGGACTCGCAGGCAGCATGGCAGATTACGGCTCACATGTGCTCTACTGTCTTCACTCCCATTGGTAGTTGCTGCACTAAGTTGCTCCAAATTTGTATAAAGTTAAACTTTTCTCAACTTTGTCACATTGCTGCACATGCCCACATCTAGTTGCCTACAGTCACTGTCGCTCATGTCGCCTGAAGTCCCCAGCTCCCATTTAAAATGAATGGTCTCTGGTCATTTTGTCGCTGCGAGTCGTTGTACATGTGAACGTACCTTAATAGGATTTGACTGCCAGAGGAATTTACCATTTTATTTTTTCCCAAATGAGCCAAGAAGGAACATAGTGACAATTTACAATAGAGCATCTGTATTGAACATCTCAAATATTTTATGTTCAGCATTAATGGCACTAGATACATAGCTCAAGTTAATATCAGCATTCTCTCCTTTCCTTCAATCAGGCTAACTCATACCTGTGTGGAGAAGAGCTGCTACGAGGAGAGACAGAGGAAACTCTGGAGAAGCTTCAGACTGTTACGAAGCTTATTAGATCTTTTAAAGAGACATTCCATACCTACAGAGAAAATGTGGCCACCTGGGCCAGCTCCAGAGGAATACGCAAGTACTGGGACTTTCCATCCGCTTTGGTCTTTAGACGTTTTGACTCTTTCACAGCTCGAGTGCTACAGTTAGAGGTGGGACTCATTTCTGGTTTTGTTTATAGATTAATGGTACGTCAGCTTCAAGGTCCATTTCTAAATGAATCACACTAAATTAAATGGATATGTGCATTGCAGGATCTTTTCTTCACCATGGTCAAGTTGCAAAAACTGGAGAAGGTTATTTTTGGTGGAATAAAGGGACGAATGTACACTGAACAGGTTTTTCTACTGCACTCTGAGTTTCAGCAGCTCTGCAAAGGAATCAGGGACAGTGAATATGATCCTTTAGATTTGACATCCAAGGTACACTTTTACAACCAGTGAACAGTTTGTTGAAAGTGTCATAAAATGGAGTGATTTCATGTTAGTGTTAGAGTTGGATGAGGCCATCTAGGAAGAGGCAAGGAAATACAGATAAGATATGGTGTATAGTTTGCAACATGTGAGCATCAGTTCCATGGTGATATGCTGGTTTATTATGGTAGTAACACAGTGATGACAGCTATCGAAAGAGTCCTGTTGATGAAAGATAAGATATGCTACTCCTTGGAGATACCTTAATGAACATCTTTCTTTAATATTATTCTGACAAACTATATCTCCTTTACTCTGTTAATGTTGTATCAGAACGTATCAGAACTGATACTGCATATAATTCCAGGACAGTTTTAAATAGCCAATGTTTATGATGTTAAACCACACAGAAATTAAATGCATTTTCTGTTTCATGTGAAGGATTTTGATGAAGATTATGCACATTTTAAAGTAAAGGTTGCAGACTATGATAGACGGCTTGGTAACATCCTTTGCCTGGCCTATAAAGACTGTTCAGGATTGGAATCTATTTTCAAAGTAAGTTCCTACCACTGGTCACTTACAACAATTAAAATAATGTGTAAACACTGACACTTTTGTTTTGTTCATAGCTGCTAGCTATGTTTCGACCTTTCATGGACAGAGGCATCATTAAGGAAACATTCACCCCTAATATCACCAAACTGATGCACCTTTTTGGTGTTGAGCTGGAAACATGTAAATACCAACTTAACTCTCAACGAGAGCAGGTGTCACTCTTATTCGTTAGCACAATAGGTCATATACACTCAGTGAGCACTTTATTCGGAACACCTGTATACCTGCTCATTCATCCAATTATCAGCAGTGCAATGCAATTCATAAAATCATGCAGATATGGGCCAGCAGCTTCGGGTCATGTTCACATCAACCATCAGAATGGAGAAAAAATGTGATCTTAGTGATTTTGACCGTGGCAGGATTGTTGGTGCCAGACTGGCTGGTTTGAGTATTTCTATAACTGCTGATCTCCTGGGATTTTCACACACAACAGTCTCTACTGTTTCCTCAGAATGGTGCAATAAAGAAAAAAACATCCAGTGAGCTGCAGTTCTGCAGATGGAATCGCCTTATTGATGAGAGAGGTCAAGGGAGAACGGCCAGACTGGTCCGAGCTGACAGAAAGGCCACAGTAACACAGATAAGCACATAATTGTATAATTCTGGTGAGCAGAAAAGCATCTCAGAATGCACAACACAGTGGCCTTCCCAGTCACTGGATCTAAATCCAATAGAACACTTTTGGGATGAAGAATTGAGGCTGTTTTGAGAGCAAAAGGAGGTCCTACCCAGTATTAGTATGGTGTTCCTAATAAAGTGTTCAGTGAGTGTATATACTAACAATAGTGCTCAATTTTTGACATTATGAGATTATGAGAGCTGTTATTGTTTGGTGTGTGTCTCCAGAAGGAGAATTGTAAAGCTACTGTGAGTAAGAACATGCCGGACATGTCTGGTGCTTTGAAATGGGCCAAAATGCTGAGAAATAGAATCCAGATCCAGTGGGAGAATTTCCGATTTGTGCTTGACATGTAAGTGTTTCCAAACACCCAAGTCCTGAATGGCATTTACAATATTTTAGGGGGGAAAAAAATCACAACATTTGCTTGTTGTTAAGTTAAGTTACTGTTAGGGTTAGGGTTAGGGTTAGGTAACCCTAACCCTAACCCTTAAGTTATTGTATAAATTTTAATGATTAATGAAGGAATGCTGCTTCACTTACCTTCTAGGACTATGGAAGAAGCAGACATGAAGTTCTTATATCATAAATACATGGAGATGTCCTCCCTGCTGGATGAGTATGAAAAAGAGGTGTACTCAGATTGGTGCAGTAATGTAGAACAGGTCTGCCAGCTGAACCTTGACCAACCCCTAATCAGGAGAGATTTCATTTCTGGTTTCCTATCGGTGAACTTCAGTCAAGAGGTACAGCACATTATTATAGTTGACTATTTAAACAAACAAACAAACAAACAAATAAATGAATGAATGGATCCTATCTTGTTAACTTCAGCTGTTAGCTGTCCTGAGGGATGTCAGACATCTTCGGATGTTGGACCAGACCAGTATCCCTTGTGCTGCCTTAGAGGTGTATGAGAAGAGAGACATGTTTCTTACGGTTTGTGATGATTCTTATAACTTTGTAGAAAGTGACTCATTGTGGTTCTCTGTAGATATTGTCTTTGCTGTCTCTTACAGTATGTGGGACATTTCTAGGAAACTGTACTCAGTCAGTACTCAGTGAGACTTTTCCCTTCATTCCATTTCCTCTTTAGTGTATGAGTAGTTTGCAGTTACTAGTCCAGCTGTACAACAAGGTACGACAGATGGCTGTGGATGCAGAGATTTCCCTTATGAAAGCCGAGCTAGAGGCTATAGACAAGCAGCTGTATCGGGCTGAGACTGACCTGACATGGCAAGACCAAGGCTGCTTGAGCTATATCTGCCAGGTGAAAGACATGGTGTATAATATGGAGCGCAAGTTTCAAAAATCCAGAGACAATGTTGAGATGATTAAGGAGCTGATGAAGGGATGGAGCAAACAGCCAATCTTCTGCAGGAAGGATAGTAAGAAAGACACACTGCTGGTGCTGGAGGACAGAGCAGCTAGTGTCGCAAAGAAATACAGTAGCATCAGGAAAGATGGAGAGACCATACACAGTCTGTTACAGGTAGGAGTGTATTCATATGTGGGGCAATTTAATAGTGTATGCTACATTGTCCCTATATATTCATGTTTCCTCTACCTTGCCATTTATGCATAGAATATTTGTTTTATTTGCTACAGGAGAACAAAAACCTCTATACAGCAGATGATGATTCGGAAGCATGGAAAGAGTATGTGGAATATGTGGATGAAATGGTAGTGGAAGGCTTTTACAATGCCATCACTTACTCTTTAGAGTTCTTTGTTAACAACATGGAAGGATCAGTGAGACAGGCTCCACTGTTAGAGGCTCAGATGGTGCTTAGCGCGTCTGAGATAGCTTTCAGACCCTCTCTGGACATCGGTGCAGGAGATGGCCTTTATGAGTTAGTCGAGGGACTGTTACAGGACATTTTCCAAATGCCCACCCAAATCAAAAGGGTGGCACCTCATCTGGGTGTCAAAGACTATCAGGTGAATGTTAGTTCTCTTTTATTTTTTTTAAAGAAAGATATGTTTTGGTTGTTCATGTTCATTTATGAAACAGCAGTGATTTAATGTCATAGTAGCGTGAATTTTTAAATGAATGAATGTCTCTAATATTATTTTGCAGTGTGATATGGATGATATGCTGGACCTCTTAGACCTACGACAGGAAGTGATGGAGAGAGTGAAAGATGTGATCATGAGAGTCTCCCAATATCAGATCTCATTTGAAAACTACACACACCTGTGGCTGGATGATCGTAGTGAGTTTCTCAAACAGTTTCTCCTGTATGGTCAGGCTCTGACAACAGAATATGTGGAAGCATATGAGGAGGCTGTAGATTTACCAGAGAATCCACCCACAACTGACAAGTTCAAAGAGCAGGTAAAACTTCATATTTTTCATACTTTTCTTAACAGACATAAAGACAAATGCTGGTTTATTTTGCTTTTCGTAACAGATTGAAATGTTAGGACATATATTATCTAAATATATATATTGTTCTCCTACACAGATTGACCGTTATGAAGATCTGTATGTACAAGTGAGCAAGCTAGAGGACTCGCGAGTATTTGACGGCTGGTTTAGGGTGGATATCCGCCCGTTTAAGATGAGTCTTTTAAACACAATTAAAAAATGGAGCTGGATGTTCAAGGAGCACCTCATATCATACGTGACAGAAAAGTGAGAAGAAACCTAACTGTGTTTTCGTCAAAAGTGGATACATAGTACAATTTCAAATATAAAGCTCAAGTACTTTAAAGGGTTCTCAAGTCTGCAATCTGCAGTAGTTTCAACATACACTCTAAAAATTGGTTATTTCCTCAAGAGAGGTGCAACAGAAAAGGCATATGCTACATATATCTTGACTTGTAGATATTGACTAAATTATTTATTTCTCTAACTGTTAACATTCTCTTTACCTTGCCAAAATGGATTGCTGTTGTTTTAACCTTTAAGGGTCCTCTCTGAGAGACAAACCAAAGAACCCTTTAAAATTGTACATTTGTCCTTTTTTTCTATGAGTGATATTAATCTCACACTTTTCTGACATGCTTATCTTTATTTGCTGGTTGGTGATTTCTCTCCAGTATTTCAGACCTTGAGGAGTTTATCCTCAGGGTTGACTCGGGAGTAAGAGAGCCGGTGAAGAGTGGAGACTACCAGGCCCTAGTGCAGGTGATGGGCTGCCTGCTGGCTGTCAGATCCAGACAGCCCAGTACAGACCAAATGTTTGAGCCACTCACAGCTGTGGTCAGCCTGCTGCAGCAGTATGGAGAAACACTCCCTGACCATATCTACACTCAGTTAGAGGTAGCAATCTTCATATACCTATGATATTTCTGATATAATATTACAATGGTTTTGGGTTTATTCCCAGAACCAGATTAGATCCATTTTTTTCTGGTATTCTGGAGCCTTTGGTTCACAATACAGTGATTAGATTTATTCAGATTTGTGTAGTAGATCTTGAAATATTTTTTATTGATTGATTTTCTTTTCTTTGTTAAGGAGATACCTGAGAGATGGAATAGCATTAAGAAGCTGGCCTGGTTGGTGAAGCACGAGGTTGCTCCTCTGCAGAATGCAGAGGTGGTAGTCATACGCAAGAAATATGGAGCCTTTGAGGTCTTGGGGCCTTTTTTTTTATTCTTAACTATGATTAGAGTGACAGAATAAACAGAATGTCTATTAAAAAATTAAAGCATATTCCATTTATTATTTTAATTATTTTCTGTGCAAATGATAGATGATTAAAACATTTTTTTCAGTCTCTCTTACTTCTTGCTGATTTATATCACTCCCGGCAGATAAAGCTGCGCCAGTTTGAGGAGAAGTTTAGAATGGAAGCCCCTCTTCACTGCAACACAGAGAGTCCTTACACTCAGCTAGATAATGTACTGCATTTCCTGTTTTTAGTTTACTTATAATATATATATATATATATATATATATATATATATATATATATATATATATATATATATAATATATATATTAATCATCTTTATTCCACTAATACTTCCTTTACACATTGACTTTGAGTTGCCTTTGTGTCTTGGTTCCTCAGTGGCACAGCGAGGTGGTAAGACTAGAGCAGGAGGCGGCGACGCTGCAAGAGTCCTGCAAGCTGTTTGAAGTGAGCAGCCCAGATTTCAGGCAGCTAAGGCTCTGTCAGAGACAGATCTTTATCTTAAAGCAGCTCTGGGACCTGCTCCTGTGTGCTCAGGTTATTCAATCACATTAATTTCAGCTGTGTTATCAGTAATAATCCATAGCTGTGACTTCATTCTTTAGATACAGAATTGTGCACAAAATTGCCTATAGTTTCTGCGGATGTATATTGTTATTGGATATTGTGCTTGTTGTATGAATTTGTACCCTGTGGTGTAATATGTCTACACTGAGCATCCTTATAATATTATCTTTCTCTGCAGAGTATTATAGACGTCTGGAAGGAGACACACTGGAGAGAAATTAACATGGAACAGATGGATGCAGAACTGAAGAGGTTTGCAAAAGTGAGAGATTCTGCTTGGGTATTTTTCCATTTGCATTCATAATCAGCAATAATCTGTATTGTATTAGACAGACTGTGCAGCTGGCCTTGCAGAAAATAAGATCAAATACATTTTACTAATCCTCAAAGGTAAATTCATTTGTTCCATCACTGTAGTGTGTATTGTGTAATGTGCAATATATATTTTATATATATGGGCTAGTCTGAAAATGTTAAATTCAGATGGATTTTGTTTGGATAGTGTCTTAAATATGCTTTTCTCCGTCTTGGTTCTGGAGTATGGGAGCTCTGTGAATTCAAACTCAGGTCAGCAGGAAATCTGAATCTGATGTGGTATATAAGGAGGGAAAAGACTAACCTATTAACCTATACAGAACAGCAAGTACTCTGTGATTGGGGGAATTCTTTTTGGAAGATTTTATTAATTTGATAACCAATGCGTTTTAATACTCCAGGAAATGCAGAGTCTTGATAAAGAAGCCCGGGGTTGGGATGTGTATGTTGGACTGGACCATGCACTGAAAGATTTGCTGACTGCGCTACGGGCCGTGACTCAGCTACAGAACTCTGCTATGAGAGAGCGACACTGGACACAGCTGGCTATGGCCATGAAAGTGAGAAATGGGTAGAAATGGGTGTATTAAAATACTAGCGGTATAATGTATTGTATACTGCACATTTAGTAGCTGTGGTTTACAAAACTGTCATTTGTAACCTGTTACTTGTAGTCACTGTAAACCAACAAATGAATTTGTACTGGATGCAAGTAAAATCTAGATTGTACCAAGATTCCGTCAGTTAAAAGAGTGTTTTTCCAGGTTGACTTTACCGTGACGGAGAAAACAACGCTTGCAGACTTACTGACTCTGCAGCTACACGTGTACGAAGATGAAGTTCAGAATACAGTCTCTAAAGCAGTGAAAGAGATGGCCATTGAAAAGGTTTCAGTTCTTTGGTTCAAGCATGCGAACAACATCCTCACTGCATGTCTGCTTCAGTAAAAGAGTTGTAGGGCAGAGTAATTTAATGTCTCTTTCTTCTCCATCAGGCGTTAAGTGAGATCAGTCAGACATGGTCCCTGATGGAGTTTACTTATGATAAGCACTTCCGTACCTCGACACCTGTGCTGAAGTGCGACGATGAACTCATTGAGAGACTGGAAGATCATCAGGTATCAAAGTCTACAAAGGATATTCATTTATAGTTATTACAACAGTGACCTATAGTTTTAGTGCAGGAATATCTTGATCATATTCACGTCATATATGCATCGAGATGCAGCATTGTATAAGCTCAGTGTTTAGACATTGAAGCTGAAATGAAATAAGACATCATTTACGTTATGGCTTGGCATATTTAACTAGCTTATCAGAAGCACTCTTAAGCGGTTGCTTGGGAAATGAGTATTGTGTTTAGCACTTTGTGTGCCTTCTCTGTTACACCGAGGCGAGGGTGGACAGATCTCCTATTGTCAACCGCCTTCATTCAAACATCTGATTTATGGTGTACAGACCATGCATTAGTGTCTTTATTCACAAGCGGCATGCGTAGGGGCCAGATCCAGCCAAGCACAATGCTGTTCACGATGAGTCAGCCGTATCTCAAGACTCCTTACTCCCACACAGCCTAAAAAATACAACAGGCCAAAGTTAACACTCGGCACCAGGTTGTGAGAAAATGGTTAAACCCAAAAGAAGCTATAGCATCTTGGATTGCTACTTTAGGCGTAAAAAGCATTCTTTTGGTTGTGGATCTGTGGAATGAATGTCAGCTTGATTATTTTTAATCAGGATATTCACATTTGAAAGAAGATGTACTGATGATCCTAGGCCACTCATCGAAATAATATATTATTCAGCATCAGGTACATCTGTACAGCACTGTGCACCATCCTGCTTAGTGTTTATGTAATTTTGTTCCCTCTCAGGTACAGTTGCAGGCCATGCTGCAGACTAAGCAGGTGAAGTTCTTCCACAGACAGGTGCGGGTTCTGCAGGGCCAGCTCACACAGGCTGACACAGTGCTACTCATCTGGTTGGAGGTGCAGAGGACATGGGCTTACCTGGAGAGCATCTTTATGGGCTCAGACGACATTCATCACCAGCTGCCTGAGGAGACACGGCGATTCCACACTATTGACACTGACTTTAAGGTGAATTCATGGGTTCTGCATTTTGCACAGAGTCTAAAGCATTCTAAAGATAAATGAGTTGCAGAGAGCGTTTCTAACTTCCAAAAGTTCACACTGAGATGTCATGTAAGCAGGGGTGGGAAAGTACAGAGAAATTATAAGTGAAAGAGTAGATAACGTATGAAAATTTTACTCCGTTGAAAGTGGATGTGTCCAGCCAAAAATGTACTTAAGTGAAAGTAAAAAAGTTGCTACTAGTAAAACGCTGCTAGTAAAAAGTTAATGTTTTAAAAGCTGGAATTAAGCAAGGTCATGTTTTTTTTATGTAAAAGCTAACTTTTATTTGTTATATGTGACTGTTAGTTGTAAGAAACTACACTATTTTAAACTAATATATATATATATATATATATATATATATATATATATATATATATATATATATATATATATATATATATATATAATATTTATTTA
This sequence comes from Ictalurus furcatus, assembly GCF_023375685.1. Lineage (NCBI taxonomy): Eukaryota > Metazoa > Chordata > Actinopteri > Siluriformes > Ictaluridae > Ictalurus > Ictalurus furcatus. The sequence continues at coordinate 14,080,990 of NC_071255.1, read as the reverse complement.
TTTTTAAAGATGTAAATAGCCAATATTTACCTTATCTAGAATTCAACTTCCTGCCTAGCCTACATTAGCTACTGGATTCCATGCTAGTCTAAACTGGCATTAGCAAAGACAAAACATGCGAACTTTGTAAAATGTAGCCAGTTAACATTGGCAGATTAGCAAACTTAACATGTTGTTTCAAATTAGCTGGAATTCATGCCTTCTAGGGAGTCAAAGGAGACACCTAATTTTATATGACTCTTTTCTTACTTCATCATATTGAAACATTTTATTGAGGTAGAGTCAGTGGCGCTCATCATCGATTTCGACATTGCAGTCTGTTGGCTTACACATCTTCAAACACACACTGATAGCTGTAGCACACACTACATTGTGCAGCAACGGAAGGTTACTGTAGATGATGAAATGGCACACTTACTGATTTACTTGATTATATGGTTTAAACTGAAATGGCTGGATGAGAGAAGGAACAAAAAGTCCTTTGAGATTTGTAAGGAGTACTTTGAAGGAGTAAAAAGTAAGTTTTGTTTCATGAAAATGTAATTAAGTATTTTGTTTCAATAACAAAGTACAGTTACTCAACTAATTTCCACGTCTACATGTAAGGGAACAAAAATATGTTCTTTTTTGTTTCGGTATAATTTGTCTTTTAAAAAGTGTGCATAATGAAACTGTCAGTCTTTAGCAAGTGATTGCAAAGTATTTACTCCCATTTAATGTGTGATTAGGACCTAATGTTTAAAAGTGCTGAAACAAAGAACGTGATTGCTGCCACCAGCAAACCCCATCTTTTGGAGACACTTGAGGATTTGCAAATAAGGTTTGCCTCTGAAATGTTCTAGATCTTTCAAAATTTCAAAACAAGGTATGGGGATAAGACATCAGATGATGAGTTACTTTTTCCTCCAGACTTGCTGTGTGTGAGAAAGCACTAGCCAAATACCATGATAAGAAGAGAATAGCTTTTCCACGCTTCTACTTCATCTCTTCTGCTGACTTACTGGATATTCTCTCCAAAGGCAACCAGCCCAAAGAGGTACTGTTCTTGTAGAAGAACAAACATAACACACAGTTATTATAAGAATGCATCCAGGACATCATTCCAAATCCTTCCTCTGTTATTGAAATATGGGTTTCATGGACACATGTTATGGAGCGTTACCATAAGACAGCTTCAACAGTGAGTAGAGAGTGGTCCTGTATTGCATTTTGGCAGTGTCTGCCTGTAGCTTCGATTCAATTGTGTTGAGTATTTAAAAAAAAAATCAGTTTAAAGAGTTCTCCCTTTCTTCATGTGACCTTTATCTGTTTTGATTTAACTTTTTTGTTCATCACACTAATAATTAGAAGGGCATTATTTCTCACCAGAATGTGATTATGATCAAAGGAAGACATTTTTACACTTGGTTTGAATCTGACCCTGGTCAGCACTTTTTCTGAGCAGATCCTCCCACATACCTGCTAGCATTTACTTTCAGGCATTCAACCATATCAGGGTCAGAGTGCCTTGTCTTGCTCTCATTGTGCATTGATTATAATTAGAAGTACCAGTACATTTGTAATTCCATCATTATGCATGCATCATTATATCCTTTCTTTGTCTACTTTCGCTCTTGCACTACATGTATTACTGTAAGCAATATCTCTTGATCTGCTAAATATGAGTCACTGAGCTGTATTATTTTGCTCAGGTCACCCATCATCTGGCTAAGCTGTTTGACAGTATTGCTGACCTGCAGTTCTGTCAGGACGAGCACAGGATGAAGGACATGGTGGCTACAGGGATGTTCAGCAGAGAGAAAGAATATATGCCTTTTCATTCGCAGTGTGACTGTGTGGGTCCGGTAAGTCCTGTTATCACCATGGAGATGTGAAGTCATGTTTCAATGTGTGAGTTAAAGATGTTTTTTTGCTCTTTGTAGAGACAAGGGTTAATTGTGCTGGGTTAATTTTTGTTGGTATTTTTTTTTTTCTTATTTGCTGTTTCATTTTTGTTTTCATTATTATCCCCTAAGATTTCAGATATTTGATGTCTTTTTCTATCAGTGGTATTGTTATAATCAAAACGTTAAGGTGATATTCAGCTACCATTGTAACATGCTTCGACAGGTCGAGCTGTGGCTGACCAAGCTTGAGGAGACAATGAGAGAAGCAGTGAGGAGGCACATAGCCGAGGCCGTAGCTCAGTATGAGGAGCGGCTGTGGGAGCAGTGGGTCCTGGAGCACCCGGCTCAGGTCGCTCTCATTGCCTCTCAGATCTGGTGGGCTACTGACGTAGGCCTTGCTTTTCAACGTCTGCTGGACGGCTTTGACACAGCACTGAGAGACTACAGCAAGAAACAGGTGATCTGATCAGGTTTAGGTTGTTTAATGAAACGTTTGAAATTGCTTGTGCCTTGAGCAACATGGTAGCTACAGTTTTGCATGAAAGTTTGTGAACCCTTTTCTCACATGAACTGTGAGAAAACTCACCAACATCCCAGAGTTGAAGCTGTTCTGTACTGAGGAATGGGCTAAAATTCCTCCAAGCCAAAAGGTCAATAGTTACCGGAAATGTTTAGTTGCACTTATTGCTGCACAAGGGGGTCACACCAGATACTGAAAGCTAAGGTTCACATACTTTTGTCACTCACAGCTATGTAATGTTGGATCATTTTCCAAGTTTAATATTTTTGTCTTGTTTGTTTAATTGGGTTCTCTTTATCTACTTTTATGACTTTCATGAAGATCTGATTAAGTTTTAGGTCATATTTATGCAAAAATATCAATAAATTCACAAACTTTCAAGCACCACTGTAATATGTATGTTCAATTTCAATTTAATATTCAGTTTTATTTGTGTCACATTTTTAACTATGGACATTGTCACAATGCAGCTTTACAGAAATCCACATTTAGATTTACATTACATACTGTAACCTGCATTATAGCATATAGCAGTACAAGTAAAATAAAATATGTGAAATGAGTATACTGTAAATAAGAGTACTGGGATATGCACAGGACAGTCTTTATGATTTCAGCAGATGATTCCCAAGTTTAGAAAGCTCCAAGCGAAAGAATATAGCCTTTAGTATCTACAGTATGTAGTTCATTTACTGATTTTGTCCAACATTTTCTTAATTTAGATTCCTAATTTGATGATTAATGTTAATTAGTCACAGTAATGTAGATCTGTACACATACCTACACCTCCATTTGCATTTGGTAGACAATCGGCCAAACCAGGTGGCTTAATACCAGCCAGAAATGTAGTTCTTCTAAATGGTACTGTTACCAAGCCATAATCTCATATGACTCTTTTATTTTCCCCTGTCCCTCATATCTTTTGCAACAGTGCCACTTCCAAGTTAGAGATAGAGCTGTTGCAAGGATGGGGGAGTTGATGGAGCGTCTGCAAGCTGCAAAATGCTTTCTCATCCTCTCTGTGATGAAGTGTGTAATGCTGAGCAATGTAAGCTGTAGTAAAGCAATGAGGCAAGGCTGTCCACACTGTCTCTGCAGTGTCAGGAGCTGTTTGTCTGTAGCAGCATGTAAGGTTAGCATGTCCTTGCCCAGCACAGCTTGCATAATCTAGCTCTTTTCCTTCAGGCCTTTGATTGGAGTCACTGTCAGACATCATAGTGATAAATGCAGCCCAAGCTGAACTGCTTTTACATCAAATATACAGGGGCTGGGGGTTGGAGATTACATCTCATTTGCCTGTAACACAGATCCACAGTGTAGCCCCATAAACCCCCCCCCCCCCCCACACACACACACACATACACACAAACATACACACATATATACTTACACATTTATGTGTCTAAATGTCTCTCTACACAAACTCAGATAAATTCCTCCACAAACATGCACCAACACATACACACAGTAACCCCATGTTGATAAATGAGCTCCCTGCTCATTTGGCCTCCTGACTGGAATATATGACCTTGCGCCATAAATGTGGAGGGATTTCTCTGATGAGTATGTGACCCTGAGTGCCTGCCGTTGCTGTTATTACTGTCCGCTTCTCTCTGGCATGTAAATTGATATAATTACTGTAAGCACAGGCCACAAAGCTCACTGTATGCTCACACAACCCATTACTGTGCCCTCATAATCTCTGAAATATCTGCCCCACTTCTTCAGATTGCTCAACTAAACTCTCTGATAAACATGCTGTTGGGAGAGCTGAGTCCAGGGGACAGACAGAAGATCATGACTCTATGCACCGTCGAAGTCCATGCCAGAGATGTAGTATTCAAACTTATCACACAGAAGGTTTGGTCATGTTTACAATGGGTCAGTTGTAATGTTGAAGCAGTGTGTATTTGTCAAGTAATATATTTAGATTTGTGTTGGTTTATGGTATATGTTATAGAATCAGCTCCAGAAGTAAACTTTAAATTAACTTTAAATAAACTTTAATTGAAGAACATTTATTCTAATAAAATTAGTCACTATTAATCACTATTATTCAAAACATTTAAATAAGGCAGTTAAATAAGGAAACCTAATTCTTTGTGGAATTTATTACCTGGTCACTCTTATGTTCTAATGCAACTCTAAATGATTTATTATTAAAGACAAGTACACTTGCAGGGTAAACCTGTTAAGCCTACAGATTAAATACTCATAGACAGTGCTAGAATTAACTGTAAAACATAAATATGTGGTGTAATACACGAGCCTAAAGTAAAGAATGACATCATTTCTAACATTTATTCACTAAACATTTCTCAATTCACTTATACATATTCCTTGTTTAGATTGTAAAACATAGAGTGTTTAAAATGTGGTCATTTAAACAAAAAAGTGCAAATATGGGGTGTTCAAAAACTTTTGAATTGCAGTTTAAAATAGTACCTAAAATATGATGATATGTAAACAGATCTAATAATCAAAGTAGGAATCAGAATAGGATCAATTATCGGTCAGATTCACTACATGACCATCACACCCATATGTGGGCCTTCTCCAAACTGGAATGGGATGTTTAGAAAACACATATGCGTGTGATGGTCAGGTGTCCACAAACCTTTGGCCATATAGTGTAGTTTTACAAGGAGAATGAGCATTTTTACAAGCTGTGTGAGCAGATTTTGGCTATGACTTAAGCATTGTCCTCCATTTTGTTCAGGTGAACAGTGCCAATTCTTTTGCCTGGCTTTCTCAGCTGCGTCACTACTGGGATGAAGAACAGAAGCACTGCTTTGCCGACATCTGTGATGCTCGGTTCCTATACTCCTATGAGTACCTGGGCAATACACCACGCCTGGTCATTACCCCTCTCACAGACAGGTACTGCTGCTTCTGGACATCCCTTAGCCAGTAGTGCTTAGCTACATGACTAATAATGTTTAATGTGAATGTCCCAAATTAGTCACAAGCATTGTGCTATTCATTGAGTAGTGATGCTATGTTCGTACACAGGTGCTATGTGACCTTAACCCAGTCCCTGCACCTGATGATGAGTGGAGCTCCAGCTGGCCCTGCTGGCACAGGCAAGACTGAAACCACTAAAGACCTGGGCAGGGCCCTCGGTGTGATGGTGTACGTCTTTAACTGCTCAGAACAGATGGACTACAAGGTAATGGCACTGTTAGCTGTTACACAAATAACTGCTCTATTGAAATGGTTCAGTATTGTGTCTGTCGTTCGCCCATGAAATACGGTTCTGATCTGACAAGTGTTTCAGTCCATAGGAAATATCTTTAAAGGATTGTCTCAGACTGGCACATGGGGCTGCTTTGATGAATTTAACCGCATCGCTGTCGAGGTGCTATCGGTAGTGGCAGTGCAAGTGAAGACTATACAAGATGCCATTCGTCACAAGAGGAAGAGGTAGGAGGCTGCAGGCAGTTGATCATGTTTCAGTCAATCATATACTCAGATACAGTGGTAAAATGATAGATACTGTTTTGAAGGTTTTTCTTCTTAGATGAGGAGATGAGCTTGAAGCCCACAGTTGGGATTTTTATTACCATGAACCCAGACTATGCTGGACGAACTGAGCTACCTGAGAACCTCAAAGCACTCTTCAGGTACAACAATATCCTCAGATATAAACACACAAATAAAATGAGATATTTTAGTGATATCATTTTTATTCGCAAATGACTTTTTCCTGAGAACTGGCTTCTGTGAATGCTAAATGGGTCTGCAGGCCGTGTGCCATGGTGGTGCCGGATTTGGAACTGATCTGTGAGATTATGCTGATGGCTGAGGGCTTTCTGCATGCAAGGCTCCTTGGCAGAAAGTTCATCACCCTATATAACCTCTGCAAGGAGCTGCTCTCCAAACAGGTACACTGAAATGCATATTGTGTTAGTGAATGCCAATAAGTACATACAGTAAATGATAAATAATCTAAATGTTAACATGAGCAACACTGTTGTATAGTCACAATGAAAGTAAACACGATTTACTGACGATTTAATTACACAGAACCATTATGACTGGGGCTTGCGTGCTATCAAGTCTGTCCTGGTGGTTGCTGGTGCTCTTAAAAGGGAGGATAAGGCCAAACCAGAGGATCAGGTAATGTGCCTCTAAAAAATGTAGTACTTTTCTTAATTAAAAAATAAGTAAAATGATGAAATCATTTTTGATTTGATTGTAATTGATAAGCTTGTACATTGACACATGGTCCTTCTACATGAGCAGGTATTAATGCGTGCTCTGCGTGATTTCAACATGCCTAAAATCGTCACCGAAGATATCCCAGTGTTCCTGGGTCTAGTTAGCGACCTGTTTCCTGGTGTTGAGGTGCAGAGGCGAACTGATTGTGATTTTGAGCACCTGGTTCGGCAGAGTGCCCTGGAGCTCAAACTCCAACCAGAGGATCCCTTCATCCTCAAGGTTAAACTTGCATACATTTTATAGTAATTCTGGGAAATATTTCAAATTGTCATTCAGTTGTAAAGGGCCTTTCACAGAGCGCGATTAAGTTACGCGAATGTTTGACGCGATGACGCTGTTGAAAATTATAGAACAATAAAACAATAGATCCCTGTCGCTCAGCAATGAAACCGGCCATCCAATTAGATATGAGCTTTAGATCACGTGTTTGGAGCCACTGCTGTTGCAGAAAAGGGGTGAGATTGGTGACACTATAGCACAGAAAGCTGTTTTCGAAAGTATTCTGAAAGAGAGAAGAGAATGGATATTAAGATTTTGTTATCATTTGCCAAGCTTCCATCCACTTTTTTGCACATTTCTGTTAGACAAAGTGAAAGTGCATAAAAAAAGTTGTTTGCTGTCTCCTGCCTGTTTCCATCCAATTGGCCTTTTACCGATAAAATGGTGCGCGCATTAAAAAGTGCTGTTTTCTTATGTCACTTGGCTCAGCGCGTGCTCTCTCTCTCTCTCTCTCACACACACACACACACACTCACACACAAGTGCGTGTACCATGGAGATGTAAAAATCTAAACAAATAAATATACCATTTCGCAAACAAACACAGTCTGCTTTGCAAAGGAAAGCTCGACTCTCAAACAAACAGAAAGCGTTTTTCTCACAAATGTGTAGGCTTGATTTTCTCACAAATGTGTAGGCTTGATTTTCTCGCAAATGTGTAGGCTTGATTTTCTCACAAATGCAGCTAAGCAACTTCCTCTTCCAAGTAAATTAAATCCTGAAATAACGTCTGCAATTAACACAAACGCAAGATATTTTCACATTTTATTCTATGACAGTAATGAGTTTATGTGCCAATTATCCCAATTTCGAACCTCAAATGCCCCAAGAGGAAATTTTTCTTGGATGTCTCTTATTGATAGGTTAAAAAAAAACTTGGTTGTTGCTATATCAATATTGAATACCAAATAAATTTTAGGAGGTTCATTTAGCATGAATTAGCTAAAGGCAATAAATCGTTTCGCGTTTGGCGTGAAAGCACCTTTTGATGTGATTTATCGTGTCGCGCTCAGTGTGAAAGGACCTTAAGGAAGTGAACAGTTTAATACCAATGAGATATTGTAAATGTCCTTCAGATTAGCCTTTGTATGTGTCCTTCATGGACAAACTCATTGAAACTCGTTGTAGGTAGTTCAGCTTGAAGAACTTATGAATGTCCGTCACTCTGTATTTGTGGTGGGAAATGCTGGTACAGGGAAGAGTCAGGTAAGTGTGTTGCTTATTAAAGCTTTTTCTCCTTACATTGTATTTTTTTTTTTTTTAGATTAGGTCACTTGCACTAAAGATTATGTATCAAAGCTGTTTAATAAAAATCCATATCCCTGTTCTCTGACAGATCCTAAGAACACTCTATAAAACTTACGTCAACATGAAAAAGAAACCTGTGTGGAATGATCTGAACCCCAAGGCAATAAATAGAGACGAACTTTTTGGTTTCATCCATCCAGGAACTCGAGAATGGAAAGATGGTACAGATATTTGTGTTATAGGTTTTCCTTTTATATTACAGTTTGTATTTTATGATGTAGCTGTGATTGATGGTGAACTGTTTCATGTGGCAGGCTTATTGTCATGCTTAATGCGTGAACAGGCCAATAACTCTCATTCTGGTCCTAAGTGGATTATTCTGGATGGAGATGTAGACCCCATGTGGATTGAGTCTCTCAACACCGTCATGGATGACAATAAGGTCTCCCTTTATTTTCTGAATGTCTTTCTAATAGATTTGTTTGTTCTTTGTGCATAACTGTAAATAATAATTACAGAAAAAAATTGAATAACCAAGAATTTATAACATTGTGAAAGTTTTGCTTTCTCTTCTGTCCAGGTACTGACTTTGGCCAGTAATGAGAGGATACCACTGACCTCCTCAATGAGACTGGTGTTTGAGATCAGCCACCTGAGGAACGCAACACCTGCCACTGTGTCTCGTGCTGGCATCCTATACGTCAACCCACAAGATCTCAGCTGGAACCTGTGAGTCATTTCAATGCTCGATTTCTTCATTATTCTAATAATTATCTGTATTAAAATAATTAGTATATTGAAATGTACATGATTATTATAGCATGATTATAACCTATACTTTTTGTAGTTATGTAACCAGTTGGATTGACAGAAGGAAACACCAGACTGAGAAAGCTCACCTTACCATCCTATTTGACAAATATGTCTCCCGCTGCATAGAGCAAATGAGAAGCTCATTTAAGACCATCATCCCAATTCCAGAAAACAGCATGGTACAGGTAGAAAACACAACCATTTACACTCACCGTCCATGTAATTAGGAACACTCGTACACAGGATCATTTGTGGAATTATCTAGTCATCCAGTCAGTTAGCTGCAGTGCAGCGCATACAATCATGATGATGAGGTGGACACAGGCTTCTCGAAACTGGACAGATGACCATAGCCTCAGATTCCTGTTCCTAATTACACAAATGAGTAGGTGTACAGGTGTTCAGGTAGACAATGAGTGTATACTCAATACATACTCAAAACAAGTAGGCACCAGTATTAATATCAGTCGTTTAAATGTAGTTCCTATAGTTTGTTCTTTTCTGTTTCTTTTTTCCATTCAGACTCTGTGCTTGTTGCTGGACTGTTTGCTCACCTCTGAGAATGTACCAACCGACTCGCCCCGTGAAGTATACGAGACCTACTTTGTGTTTGCCTGCATCTGGGCTTTTGGTGGTGCTACATATCAAGATCAGGTACAGCTGTTACCATTTCTATGAAATTATATGTTATAACTGTTATATGTGTTGTGATCAGTCTGAGCAAAATGTGTAAAACTTCAGTGTTTTGAATCACATAATGTATATCAAGTATGTAAGGTATAAACTTATATACATATAAAGTTCCAAGCCAAGTCATATTTCTTTGCAGCTGCGTGACTACAGAGCTGAGTTCAGTCAGTGGTGGACTAAAGAGATGAGAAGCATTAAGTTACCGGCACATGGTTCAGTGTTTGATTACTACCTGGACCCCCAGACCAGACGTTTCTCACCATGGACTGACAAAATACAATCTTTTCACATGGAACCAGACAAACCATTGCAGGTCATTGGAGTGATATCATATGGCACAAAAAGTTCTTTGGAGTTCAACAAAAGTTTTTTCTTTCTTTCAGAAAGTCTTTTTTTTTTTTAATTCCTGAATAGCATGCTTTGAATAGTTTTCTTTGTCTACCAGCTTGACTCTTTGCTGAGAAAATTCACACCCCGCAGCAAGCAGTTTTAATTTCACACAATAACAGGCTAATTTAGAGTACTTAGCACATTAGAGAGGGTCAGTGAGCAAAGTGAAAGAAAACAGCAGTCCTAGCTGTGAGGTTAGTCTGCTGTCAAATACAACAACTCAGTATTGGTCTGATTACCAAACCACCAAACTATGTCACAGAGAGTACTCTCTCTCTCTCTCTCTCTCTCTCTCTCTCTCTCTCTCTCTCTCTCTCTCTCTCTCTCTCTCTCTCTCTCTTTCTCTGTCTCTCTCTCTCACCAGCTCTCTGTATCTGATCTTTTTTATTCTGAATTGATCCTGATAGAATAATTGATTAGACAAACTACAGATTATTGTTGCGTCTTTTAAATGCCCATGTTTGATGATAAGTGAAATGGAGATAGTTATTTAACAAAATTCAATTGTAAAATGTTACAGTAATTTTAACTAATTAACAACAACCCAAGATCCTCTACAATGATATATATGCTTACTGTTTTAGTTAATCTGTGCCATGATTTGTATATTGAGTACAGGCAGTGATGGTCCCTACAGCAGAGACAGTGCGGTTACAGTACTTCATGCGCTTGTTACTGGAAAGTGCTCAGCCTCTGATGCTGGTTGGGGGAGTGGGCACAGGAAAAACAGCTATAGTCAAAGACTTGTTGGCCACACTACCAGAAACCTTTATATCTGCCAGTGTGCCTCTTCATCACTACAGCACATCCTCTACACTGCAGAGTGAGTCCTGTCTTTCCTCTTCAGGGCACTTTAAGCCTTCTTTAAACGGGTAGTGCAATGTCTCCTGTTGGCCCATAATAGAAATTTCCATTTGTTTGTTTAAAACAACATCTATTTTTTTTGACAAAAAGTTTTTCTTATCAGTTAAGACATTTGAATGAGCAAAAGAGAGCATTTCATAATATATTTTAAGGTGCTTATATATATATATATATATATATATATATATATATATATATATATATATATATATATATATATATATATACACACACACACACACACACACAGTGCCCTCCACTAATATTGACACCCTTGATATTTTCACCCTATGAAAAACTGTTTTCAACCTTTTGATCTTTTGTTTAAAAAATTTTTACAAAATACTATGGATATCAAACAATTACAAACACAACTCAGGTTTATCAACAAAAAATCTTTGTTAAATATAGGTGTGCAACAATTATTGGCACCTTTTTAATCAATACTTTGTGCTACCTCCCTTTGCCAAGATAATAGCTCTGAGTCTTCTCCTATAATGCCTGATGAGGTTGGAGAATACATGGCAGGGGATCTGAGACCATTCCTCCATACAGAATATCTCCAGATCCTTCAAATTTCGAGGTCCACACTGGTGGACTGTCCTCTTCAATATACCCCACAGGTTTTCTATGGGGTCCAAGTCAGGGGACTGGGATGGCCATGGCAGCACCTTGATTTTGTGGTCAGTAAACTATTTTTGTGTATGTTTTGGATCATCGTCCTGCTGGGAGATCCAACCATGGCCCATGTTAAGCTTTCTGGCAGAGGCAGTCAAGTATTCATTTAATATCTGTTGATCCCTTTCAAAGGGAACTCAATGTTGCGTGAGCTTCATGCTGTGGGAAGCACACCCATGCATGACCGGTATCTGAAGCTTATGTGACATCACACCTATTTAAAGGCCTGCCGTGGTCAGGTGACGTGGCAATTAAGCACGTTGCACGATTATAAAAACAGCACCTGTGAACCATGCCGCCAGCCTTATTATCTTCAGTGAGACTGCATGTCGGTCCTTTTGTGTGAACGCTCACAAAAAGACTCTTCATTTCCTCTGTATTTAACAAAAAATCTCCTTACTTTTCTGTCCCTTTTAAAAAAAGGGGGGGGGGCGGAGAAAAGTATGAGTGGGAGAAAATTCAGAGGTGTGTCACACCTTACCCTCATTTTGTTACGGGGGGGACACACTTTCTGTGTGAAGTGTCTGGGGGTGGAGCATGACACTGCGGCCCTTGAGGGGGCTGACTGCACGCATTGTGAGCGCTTTACAATCAGGCAGCTCCTGATCATGAAAATTACTCAAGTGAGAGTAAATAAAGTTGAGGTCATAAGTTTGCATACACCGTTGCATTTTGTTGTTTTTTTTTTAGTTCTGCCCTGAATAAGCTATTTCACATAACAGATGTTTACATATAGTCCAAAAGAAACACTAATAACTGAAATTACACAAATGAAACCGTTCAAAAGTTTACATATGCTTGATTATTAATACTGTGTGTTGTTACCTGGACGATCAGCGACTGTGTTTATGTTTTGTGATAGTTGTTCATGAGTCCCTTCTTTGTCCTGAGCAGTTAAACTGCCCACTGTTCTTATTAAAAATCCTCCAGGTCCTGCACATTCTTTGCTTTTCCAGCATCTTCTGCAAATTTGACCCCTTTCCATCAGCGGCTATATGATTTTGAGATCCATCTTTTCACACTGAGGACAACTGAGGGACTTGTACACAACTATTACAAAAGGTGCAAACATTCACTGATGCTCAAGAAGGCAACACGATACATTAAGGGCCAGGGGAGTGTAAACTTTTAAACAGTATAATCTGTGTAAATTGTTATTATTTAGTTTAAAGATCTTTTTTTCCATTTAGTACTGCCCTTCAGAAGCCACATAAGATATTTACATGTTTCCCGGAAGACAAAATAATAATTTACACCAATCATCCTGTTCAAAATTTCACATGCCCCTGGGTCTTAATGTATCGTGTTGCCTTCTTGAGAACCATTTAAAACTGACGATGCCTGATAAATTGGGCCAGGGATGCTCATCTATCCCCACTGTCTCAGACATCATTGCTGCTGACTAAACATTTAGCACGTGAAGACATTTGGCAGTAAACGGCTTTAATTTGATTGGGTTGAATTAAATGTATCAAAATTTGCACATATTTTTTTTCAGTTGGCATACAGCCTTCAGAGTTAAATATATTTTTATACCATGTGTTTTTTCAGAGATGCTGGAGAGGCCATTGGAGAAGAAAGCAGGCAGGAAGTATGCTCCTTCAGGGAATAAGAGACTCATCTACTTTGTTGATGATATGAATATGACAGCCACAGACGGTTATGGCACAGTTCAGCCTCACACCCTCATACGCCAGCATTTGGACTATAATCACTGGTAAGGACAAATGTGTGTATTTGTATATGACTTGGCTTTTATTAATGTAAAGTACAGATTCACACTCCTGCTGTGTTGTTTCTTATCTAGGTATGACAGTCAAAAGCTGTCTCTGAAAGAGATACACAATACCCAGTATATAGCCTGTTTGAATCCACAAGCAGGCAGTTACACGATCAATCCCAGACTACATGTATAGTATCTGAACTTGTGCATTGCTTTTATATATTGATTTGTTTTTAATCTTTTTAAAAGGCACTACTATTATTTAAACAATAGGACACTGTTCTGACTTTCTTGATAGACGCTACCTGATTTAAATCTCTTGCAGAGGCATTTCTCAGTTTTAGCAGTGAACAACCCTACCCGTGAGGCTTTGAGCTCCATCTACAGCTCCATTCTCAGCCTGCACATACAAAGCCTGCCATTCAACATGGCTGTGGCCAAGAGTGTCTCCTCCGTGGTGCAAGCAGCCATTGCTCTACATGACAGAGTGATCCACCATTTCCTCCCCTCGGCTAATAAGTTCCACCACCTCTTCAGCCTGTGGGACCTCTCCCAGCTCTTCCAGGTTAGAAGAGTACATGCATAAACTATTTGTTTATACGCTCACTTAGCACTTTATTAGGAACACCTGTACATTCCTGCAATTACCTAATCAGCCAATCGTGTGTCAGCAGTGCAGTGCATAAAATCATGCAGATACGGGCCAGCAGCTTTGGGTAATTTTCACATCAACCATCAGAATAGGGAAAAAATGTGATCTCAGTGATTTTGACCGTGGCAGGATTGTTTGTGCCCGACGGGCTGGTTTGAGTATTTCTGTAGCTGCTAATTTCCTGGGATTTTCACACACAACAATCTCTAGAGTTTACTCAGAATGATGCAGTAAAGAGAAAACATCTAGTGCCAGGCAGTTTTGTGGATGGAAACACCTTGTTCATGAGAGAGGTCAGCAGAGAAAAGCCAGACTGGTTCGAGCTGACAGAAAGGCTATAGTAACTCTGATAAACACTCTGTAATTGTGGTAAGCAGAAAAGCATCTCAAAATGCACAACACATTGAACCTTGAGAACTACAACAGCAGAAGACCACTTCTGTCAGCAAAGAACAGAAAGGCTTACCAGTTGAAGACTGGAAAAATGTAGCCTGGTCTGATGAATCACGATTTCTGCTGAGACACACAGATGGTAGAGTCAGAATTCGGCATCAACAGCATGAATCCATGGACCCAATTTGCCTTGGGCCTGTTAATACCAACCAATCATCACTTGAATGCCACAGCCTGTTTGAGTATTGTTGCTGACCATGTGAATCCCTTTGTGGCCATAATTTACCATCTTCTAATGGCTATTTCCAGCATGAAAATGCACCATGTCACAAAGCAAAAGTCGTCTCAAACTGGTTTCATGAACATGACAGTGTTCTTCAGTGGCCTTCTCAGTCACCAGACCTGAATCCAGTAGAACATTTTTGGCATGAAGAATTGAGGCTGTTTTGAGAGCAAAGTGAGGCCCTACCCAGTATTAATATAGTGTTCCTAATAAAGTGTTCGGTGAGTGTAAGTACCTATGTATCTATCAAAGCACAGTCTCTTAACAAAAGGCATCAGGAAATGAAGATGATTGCCCTGTTTTGGACACCGCTGTGTTCTTTTCTGGTAGCTTGTATATGTGTGATTCCAGGGCCTGTTACTTTCTAGACCTGAGTGTGTGAGACATAGCTCTGACCTGGTCCAGCTGTGGGTGCATGAGTCCAGGAGAGTATATTCGGACCGGATGGCTGACGCTGCTGACCTGCAGCTTTTCCACAGGCTCCAGACAGAAGTTGTTCAGCAAGTATTTGAGGTAATTATATAATGAGTATATACAGTCATGTGAAAAAATAAGTATACCCGATGGAAATTGTTGACGTTTTTGACATGTTTGGATAAGCAAACATTTGATCGTCTTTGAAACAGTGCCTATTAATAAAGTTGATATACTTGGAAAAAAGAACACAAGCAAAACTCGCTTTTTCAATCATTTATTCAACAGAAATATCAATAGACGTGATATTCTTCTGTGGAAAAATTAAGCACACTCTTGACCTCAGAAGCTAGTATTGCTACCTTTAGCAGAAATAACTTCTTGTAGGCGTTTTGCATAATTGTCCACCAGTCTCTGACATCGGCTTGCTGGTATTTTTGGACACTTTTCCATGCAATATTCTTTCAGTTGCAATATGTTTGAGGGTTTTCTTGCATGTACTGGCCGTTTCAAATCCCCCCACAACATTTCAATGGGATTCAAATCCGGGCTTTGACTAGGCCATTCCATAACCCTCCATTTCTTCTTTTTGAGTCAGTTCTTGGTGTTTTTTTTGCTAGTGTTCTCAGGATCATTATCCTGTTGAAAGGTCCACTATCGGTTCAATTTCAACTTTTGGACAGATGACCTCACATTATCTTCAAGCACTCTTTGATATGATGTAGAATTCATAGTTGAATCAATGAATGCAAGCAGTCCAGTCCCTGAGGCAGAGAAGCAACCCCAAACCATAAAATTTCCACTACCATGCTTCACAGTTGGTATGAGGTGCTTCTCCTGAAAAGCTGTCTTTGATCTGCACCAAACATGTCTGCTATTACTGTGGACAAACAGCTCTATCTTTGATTTGTGTGTCCAGAGCACATTATTGTAAACTGTAAACTGTAGTCTTGCTTTAATTTTCTCTTTAGACAGCAAAGTCTTTTTCTTGGGACACGTCCTATGCAGGTCAAATTTGTGCAATCTGTTTCTGATTGTAGAATAATGTACTTTGACACCAGCAGCAAGACTTACTAGCAGATCCTGTGATGAAATTTTGGGTTCTTGGAGACTTCATTTTGCATCAGACTGTCTGCTCTTGGGCTGAATTTGCTGGGACGACCAGTCCTGGACAAATTGACAGTCATTTGAAATCTGCGCCATTTGTAGATGATTTTTCTTACAGTGGAATGATGTATTTCAAATAATTTGGAGATCTTTTTAAATCCCTTGCCAGACTCATAGGCGGCCACAAACTTTTTGCTGAAGGCCTTATAGAACTCTTTAGATATTGGCATGATGACACCACACACCTCCATAGCAAAGGGAACACCAGACACTAGATGTGAGAGGGGTATAAATAAGACAGTTTCCACCTGCACTCCCTAAGTAGGTTCTAATCACTTGCACCCAATCTTGAACACCTGATTCTAATTTTATTGAATTGAAGGTGTGATAAATGTCAGGGTGTACTTACTTTTTCCATGTGACTGATGTTTTTTGTTCATTTAAATTGTGATCATTACTGCAAATGGAAATTTTGTGTCATTTGATAGAGTATATCACCTTTATTAATAGGTACTGTTTCAAAGAGGATCAAATGTTTGCTTGTCCAAAAAAAAAACAAAAAACCCACAAACAACAATTTCCATCAGATGTACTTATTTTTTACATGACCATACATACACAACTTCATTCAGTATATGTTTATTTTTTAAACAGCATCTTTTATAAATGAGAACATAATACAATGCCTGTATTTTATCATTTTGTAAACCTTCTGTTAGAAGCAGCTTGTGCTGCAGGAACCTCTGATATACCTGCACAGCAGCAAGGAGGCCATGGAGCCTTGCTATGGTCCTGTAGAGGGATGGGAGCAGTTGAAGAGCACCCTGACAGCTGTCCTGGACACCTACAACCAGCTTTATTCCACCATGAATCTAGTGTTGTTCCAAGAAGCCATGCAACATGTGTACGTGTTTTGCCTAGTGTCTACTTCAACAAATCATGCTAATGCAGAATTAATTTTGCTTCAATGTGAGTCTATATTAGAGTATAAAGGTCTTTTCCTAGTGTATATTCCAAAACATGAACTGGCCCAAACACGGTTCTGGTTCATTTTCTGCCAACAGGACAGACAACTTGAGAGAGACACTGTGACTATAGTACAAGTAATTTCATTGTGGTGCACAACAGCACCATTGTTAGTTTAACATGGAATACATGTTTAGAATCATTTTTTTCCTATCTGTGATTGGATGCAATGAAATGAAATGAATGTCAAAATTGCTCATCAGTGGAGTTTGTCAGTGATCACAGTAAGGAAATTAAGTTATATATAATGCTGTGCTGTGTGGATAATTCATTTGTCCTCAATTGCTAAGCACGTTACTTTGTGATTAAATTATTCAGCTGTCGGATCAGCCGAATCCTGGTGTGTCAGCGTGGTCATGCTTTGCTGGTGGGTGTGAGTGGCAGTGGAAAGCAGAGCCTGACTCGTCTGGCTGCCTATTTCTCTGATATGAACACCTTCCAGCCCGTCTTGCACAAGGGGTACAGCATCCAGGACCTGAAGGTAGCCACCTCAACAGATTTCTGTGTACCTACTAACCACAATGGGTTAAGCCAATGGGTTAAGTAATATCTGAACTAATAAGTGAAAGTACATTAAAAGTTGATCAGATATGTTCAGACGAGACCAGATCAATGCTGCAATAATATTACGCTCTAGCAGTACTATCAAAGATGACAGTGCCCATCAGTTTGAAGATAAATTTATAATGGCAGTGATTCATTAACAGAGATCATGTTTTCTTTTAGACAACATTTCCTCTAATCAATATCCACTCCTGCTCTGTGCATACCATTGATCTCGTTTAGTCCTGCCTGTACTCAACAAGCGAAGGACTGTCAGATACTATTAAAGAGTCTGGCCAAATATTTCAATGCCCTATTGATGAGGCTGCTGCTATCGTTTAATTCATCATGGTGTGTGAATCTCAGGCCATTTGGGTCTGCTGCATTGATCAACACACTTAACACTCTGGAGACAGCATATGCAATGCCCTTTATACATTGTCCCAAAATACCCTTTATCCTTTGATGCATTTTCAGATGTTTTTTATTGACCTTTAGGACAATAGAGAACAGAAAGAGGGAGGAGACTGCATGTACAAAGCTTAGTTTGTTCTAGAAAACCGTTTTTAATCATGCTAGTGCAGGTTTGTCTCATTCTGTAATCCTGTTGTGATCGCTCAGGTGGATCTAGCAGGTCTCTGTGTAAACACTGGGGTGAAAAACCTTCCTACAGTGCTCCTGCTCACAGATGCTCAGATCCCTGATGAGCGCTTCATTGTCATCATCAGCACTCTGCTTTCCTCAGGTCAGACTTGTTTGGTCTTTCTCATACACACATTGCATTGCATACTTAGCTCCTAAAATTGAAGCTTCTCTCCTCACAGCCCCCTGGGACAAACATTCCCTACACACTAATACACACTCTCATGCCACAGGGGGCCTCATTGTGTGCTTGTCTGATGAATGGGAAACACATGTAAATGTGGCTGTGGAAGTGAAGTAGATTAACGGTGACTGGGACAGGCTGCTATGGCATTGGATCAAGCCCTCCAACACACAGATGGTGCTGCTCATCTGTCACTGATGTCAGACCCAGGGGTCAAAGACCTGCTCTTGGTGTGTGAATTACAATAAAGCACCTGATTATTTAAGGTTTTAAATTCTAAAAGCATGTGTAGACCTACAGTGAAACGAGAACTAATGCTTGTGTTTGCCTAGTGTTAAAATTATGTTTTAAAATCATCTGTTTATTAAAAAAATATATAAAAAGGATGAATTTATTATAAAATGTACTATAGGAACATTAAGTACATATCATATTATATTGAAGTATACCTTAGTATACTCTTAGTATTACTCTTTTATATACCAAAGATTAAAGATGATGGCAGATGGAGATGCAGTGGATTTCCACTCATTGAAACAAAAAATTCTTATTCATATCTGCACTTACTGCCCACTTCATTAGGAACGCATTGCTAATACTGTGTAGGACCCCTTTATTCTCAGAACAGCGTCAATTCTTTATGGCCTGGTTTCCACAAGATGTTGAAGAATTTCTTTTGAGATTCTGATCCATGTTGACATAATTATATCACATGATTGCTGCAGATTTTTCAGCTGCACATTCATGCTGTAAATCTCCTATTCTACCACATCCAAAAAGGTGTTCTTTTGGGTTCAGATTTGATGACTGGGGATTCCACTAAAGTACACCAAACTTTAACCAGTTTGAGATGACCTGTGCTTTGTGACATGGCACATTATTATGCTGGAAAAAAGACATTATAAGATGGGTAAACCGTGGTCATGAAGGGATGCACATGATCAACAGCAATACAGAAATCATCTTAAGCAACCAAAGGGATACCAAAGCAGGCACAATTGGTGTTATGGCAATTAACACGATTGGTGTTAAGGGAAAACATTCCCCACACCATTACAGCACCGCCACCAGCCTGAACTGTTGACATGAAGTAGGCTGGATCCATGAATCCATGCTGTTGGTGCGAATCCTATCAAACCATTTGTATGTTGTGGCAGAAATCAAGATTCCTCAGACCAAGCAATGCTTTTCCAGCTTTCATCTGTCCAGTTTCTGCCTCACAGTTCAGCATGTTGTACCTTCTAAGATGCTTTTCTGCTCACTGTGGTTGTTATTTGAGTTATTGTAGGCTTTTAGTCAGCTCGAAGCAGTCTGGCTGCTGAACTCTCTCATCAGCATGTCATTTCTGCCTGCAGAACCACTCCTCGCTGATGTTTTTTGTTGTTGCACACAGATGGTAGGGTCAACATTTGGCACCAACAGCATGAATCCATGGACCCAACCTGCCTTGTGTCAACAGTCCATGCTGGTGGAGGTGGTGTAATGGTGTGGGGAATGCTTTCTAGGGACACTTTGGGCCTGTTAATACCAATCAATCATTGCTTGAATGCCACAACCTGTTTGAGTATTGTTGCTGACCATTTCCTATTTTTTATACCATTCTTTGTCAATTTTAGAGACTGTTGTGCTTGAAAATCTGTGGAGATCAGCAGTTTCTGAAATGCTCAAACCAGTTTGGTACCAACAACCGTGCCATGATTGCAGAGTGCCACTAAGGTCACATTATTATGATAGGATTTGGCTATCAGACAAAATACAACAACATAGCTAATAACCTATTCTTTCATTTAAAGTTTATGTTTATTTACATTGATCATACTTGCTATGAAAAGAGTAAGAAAATTGAAGGAGGATGATTTGTTTGTGCAAGGCTACAGTGCAATTCCTCATACTTTTCAATAGCTATATAAAAGTGATTTGTAATCTGTACATTTCTATAGAATTGACCTTGTTAATTTGTTATGTTTTAGAAAACATGATGGAATTCCCTCTTCAGTTAAAGCTGAGTATAAATGAAAGAAGTGTAAAGTAGTTTTTTCGCTGCTGTGTGCTGTTGCAGGTGAGATTCGAGAGCTATTGTCCGATGAGGATGTGGACACTGTAGTGAAGGCAGTGAAGAGGGAAGTTCGTGTATCTGGCTTGTTGGACACCACAGAGAATTGCTGGAGGTTCTTCACAGACCGTGTCCATCAAAATCTCAAGGTCTTACAAATTGGATGTTCTAAAGAGCACTGCTCCATGTCGTCTAAAAATAAGTGATGAGTTTATCTAGTTGAAAATTAAATGCTTATAGATTACATGTGTTTATGTGTTATGCGTGTGTGTAGGTGGTGCTGTGCATGTCTCCTGTAGGTACCACCCTGCGTGTTCGTGTGCGCCATTTCCCAGCTCTCCTCAGCTGCACTACAGTGGACTGGTTCCACGAGTGGCCCCAGGAGGCACTGCAGTCAGTCAGCCTACGGTTTATAAAGGAGCTTCATGGCATTGAAGTGAGCTATAGTCAAAACTTTTAAAACTTTCAAAAAAGTCCATCTTTTACACTGGGTCGCTGTGTTTGAGTAGACATTTCAAGTTTGGATTCAGCTTCTTCGATGTCCTCTGTTCACACTCTTTAGTTTGTTCTAGGTCCCTCATCATTAGTTTCACTCTAAAGTGAAGACAAATGGGTGATCACATGCACCATGAGCATTATGACAGACACAGTTTCTCTTTCATTCTCCCTCACCCTCTCCGTCTCTCTGTCTGTAATGTTGTTTTCCCTGCTCCAGTGGAACAATCACTAAGCAGGATCATTTATGCTAATGAAGCAACAATGATTAATACACACAGACTGGCCCTCTAAGGAGCCACAGCTGTTTCAGGCATTGCCAGACTGTCTGTGTATATGTGTGTGTCTGTCAGATGACTCAAGACCAGCTGTTAGCATGCAAATTCCCACAGTTATTGCCGGATCCATGTAGATTATTTTACTGATGAACCGATATCGTATTATTAAAATGCACCAGAAAAGTGCAAAAATGGTCATTTTACACAGTGCCAGAAAACCCCACAATATTTAGTGTGAAAACAGATAGGTTTATTAATTTATTAGAATTAATTAGATGAGGAAATTTGTTTTACTAAAGGTATTTCAGGTATCATAATAATGCTGTGTTTTTCCTCTAATGATAAATCTAAATATGCACTGATTTTATATCATGCACTGATAAAAACCACCCACGCAATGAAGGCTACACCAGCAGGGATATTTCAAGAAAGCCCGAGTCCATGAGATGCTAGCCACATTCACCTTATTCCATATGCTGTGTTTGACCAGCTATAAGCCATTATTTTCCCAGCCTAATCGTGCTCTCTCACTCACAGCACCTAAATTTCAAATTGAGTAAGTGAAGTATCTACAAACTTGGAGATGAATTCAGGATTTATGAAGATGATATTTCAGGGTCCGTCACAGGCAAAGATGTTAAAGGGTGCTTAATCCAGCCAGCTCCCACTCATGTACTCTCTCTCTCTCTCCCCTTCTCCTTCTTTACAGCCAGCCATTCAGGAACCCATCAGTCTTTTCATGGCCCACGCTCATGCCAGCGTCAAGCAGGTGAGTGAGTTCTATCAGCAGAAGGAGAGGAGGCACAACTACAGCACACCCAAGAGCTTCCTGGAACTACTCAGGCTGTTTGGTGCACTGTTGGAGAAGAGAGACATGCAGCTACAGCAGAGGCTTAGCAGACTGAACTCAGGCCTGCATAAACTGAAGACCACTGCCTCACAGGTAATCTTCCCCGAATGAGGTGTGTGTTTCAGGTGGCCCCGAAAGTTGGAGGTGTGGATTAGCATGATTCTTTGTCTTTAGAATTCTATAGTTATTTTTTCATATATAAATTTTTAAATCCATTCAGTTTTGCCCTTATATAGCACGAAAAATCCTGTACGCCAAATGCATGGTGAACTGTGCAGTTCTGTAGAGGAGAATTACCTACCCCCTTTCCATACTTTTTTAAGATCCTTTCTCTACAACAGGCATAAAAATAAAGAAAGAAACAAATTGTCATTATGTACATAAAAAGTACCATCTTTCCTATTCTCCTATATTACTAAAAAACTTGTGCTCTTAATTGAAGGCAAAAGAGCTGCATATCAATGTTCTGTATTGACGATTGGTCTAGTATATCCATTTACAAGGATCTTCAACTTTGTTAAACATTACAGGAAGAGCATTAATAATAGAATTTTCTCTAGGAGAGACTGTCTATTGCAGGGTACTAATAATTGTAAAACCAATGTTTTGAAGAATTTAAGTATCTAGGCCATTTAAGAAAACAAAAACTTAATTTTTTTATGTTTTCAAATATGCTATACAGTGTCACTATATGTTTAAATTGTAATATTTACTTTTTATTATTTATTCTAATTTCTTATCATTTCTTTAATGAGTTTTTTTTTTCTCTAAGTGATCATAATAAGCTTATATATATTAAGAGTGGACTTAACAGGTAGGTTTTGTAAATTTGGAAAATTGCTTTGACAGAATGTATCTGCAATAGTTAACTTTTCTCCTTCTAATTGCTATTAGCATTCTGGATAGAGGAATACTGACTGATAATATGTAATCCAGTATGGACTGACACAATGTTTGCCGCCATCTGTGATCAGAAGTACAGGAAGTAATTAAATGATCCACACTGAACACTACAAGACATTATAAAAGCATTATTACAGCTTGTGTCTTGACTTGCCCACATTTATTCAGATGTATGAGGGTTAAATTTGAGGGGAAAATTTTGCTATGTATTGGAATAATTGTGACGTGGCATGGTCCTGGGTTCGATGCTAAGATCTACTTTCTTTCTGTTCATGTGGAGTTCCACATGTTTTCCCTGTCTGAGTGAATGTTTACTGGTGTGTGCAGATTCAGAACGTGCTTTTAAATTGTAACACTGTGGTATCATTTGTGTACTAGGTGGGAGAGCTTATGGCTAAACTGAACTCTCAGGAAGTGGAGCTGAATATAAAAAACCAGGCAGCTGAGGCTCTGATCACCAAGATTGGACGGCAGACTGAAAGAGTGAGCCAGAAGAGAAAGGATTTAGATCTAGAAGAGCAGAACGTAAGCATGCCCCTTTGCTTATTGTGCCTGAATCCTGTTGCCAGTTTGTCTGCAGATGAAACATATAATATAGTTATGGCTGTTTCTGTTCAGGTGGCAGCCATAAAAGCAGAAGTGACACAGAGACAGAGGGACTGTGAGGATGACCTGATTAAAGCTGAGCCAGCTTTAGAGGCTGCCACTGCAGCTTTAGATACTCTTAACAAGGTGATTAGCACTAGTCAAGTATTGTGCCTGAGCACTGTAAACATTGTTCTATAATGCTGCCAGGTGGCCTTTATTCTGTCGCCCCCCCCCCCCCCCCCCCCCCCACGCACACACAAAAATGTGCATGATAGCTGGCTAGGTTTTTTTTCCAGCACATTTTGGATGATCTACTATTTTCAGCTGTTTTTTTTTTTTTTTTAAAAAAAACAAAACACTTTGTGAACAGGTGAACCTGACAGAGTTAAAGACGTTTCCCAATCCCCCAGAGGCCGTAACAAATGTGATGGCAGCAGTGATGGTCCTGTTGGCCCCGCATGGACGTGTTCCTAAAGATCGCAGCTGGAAGGCTGCCAGAGCCTTTATGGGCAAGGTGAACCTGTCATAGTAAATATCCCATCTCGAAACCCCCCACACACTATTCAGATTCATATTATTGTAATCCACAGGCAGTCCTTGAACTTGTAGACCTCTAACATCATGAGCAGTGCTTGAATATGCAACATTTTCCAGACAGGGTGATGAAATATGAGTGGACTTGTTCAGTTATTAGATGTGAGGAACGACTGCTTTGCCACCCTTGATGTGTACATAGGGTTGAGATATATTACAATATATGCTTCATGGCTATGAGGAAGATTTTTAAACATAATATTAGCTGTACGTATATTCTGAAATAATAGGAGATGAAATCCATTTTAACAAAATCCATTTGACATTTTTGGAGGCATTAATTGTTGATTCTGTCAAATGACCCAGACTTCTTCCTGCAGCTGGATGACTTCCTTCAGGCTTTAGTATACTATGATAAGGAGCACATACCTGAGCAGTGTCTGAGTACAGTGAAGCAGAAGTACCTCAGTAATCCGGAGTTTCACCCTGACCATGTTCGCACCAAGTCCTATGCTGCTTCTGGTCTCTGTGCCTGGACCATCAATATTGTGCGCTACTATGAGGTGAGAAAGAAAAACAGTATTGTGAAAATATTCAGTAAGAATATGTAATAATAATTTCATTCTGCATGCTCTTTTCTGGTTAAGATGTGTACTTTGTTGTCAAAAAATATGATAAAATGGTATCAGAATACTTTATAGCTGCCGTGTCTTACTCCTTTACCATCACCTTCTTGCTATTTAAAAAAAAAAGAACTTATTGATGCATATTTTCAGTTCATTAGACACTGATCTTTAATATACCTGCTACGAGCCTACTAGCCACTCAGTACTTGCCGATACACATCCAGGTCATTTATTAATTTTAGTGAATTGGAAATGATGAAAAACAAACAAAAAAGAAACCTGAGCATTTTTTTTGGGTAATATTTATTGCTTTAAAGCCAAAAAAACTGTTTGTGTATAATGTTTTTCATTTTGAAATGAGCACTTTATTAGGAACACCTGTACATGCAATTACCTAATCAGCCAATCGTTTGGCAGCAGTGATATGCATAAAGTCATGCAGCTACACCTCACATAGTATCTCAGAATGCACAACACATCAAACATTGAGGCAAATGCACTATAACAGCAGAAGACCTTCATCAGGTTCCAGTTCTGTCAGCTATGAACAGAAAGCTGAGGCTGCAGTGGGCACAAATACTGGACAGGTGAAGACTGGAAAAACGTAGCGTGGTCTGATGAATCTTGATTCGTGCTGAAGCACACTGATGGTAGGATCAAAATTTGGTACCAACAGCATGAATCCATGGACCCAACCTGCCTTGTGTCAACATTCCAGGCTGGTGGAGGTGGTGTAATGGTGTGGGGAATGTTTTCTTGGCACACTTTGGGCCTGTTAATACCAATTAATCGTCACTTGACTGACACAGCCTGTTTGAGTATTGATGCTGACCATTTTCTAATGGCTACTTCCAGCATGCACCATATCGCAAAGCAAAAGTCGTCTCAAACGGGTTTCATGAACATGACAGTGAGTTCAGTGTTCATCAGTGGCCTTCCCAGTCACCAGATCTGAATCCAGTAGAACACTCACAGCATGATGGTACACCTGAAAAATCTGCAGGATCTGCAACCATGTCAACATGGACCAGAATCTCAAAGGAATGTTTCCAACATCTTGTGTAATCCATGCAACAAAGAACTGAGGTTGCTTTGAGGCAAAGGTTGCTCAGTGAATGTATATGGACCCTGATGTGAGGTAATGAAAGAAATTTCTGTAATAACTCGTTTTTCAGGTGTACTGTCAGGTTGTGCCAAAGCGTCAGGCTCTTTCTCATGCCAACACTGAGCTGGACAATGCTACAGCTAAACTGCTCACCATTAGAAAGAAACTGGTTGTAAGTATTGTGCTCCATTCATGTTTAACATTCATTTGAATGTACAGTTTATATTTGTTTACGTGTAAAGAAACATTTACCGGAAGACTTTACCAAGCATACTTAAAATTGTAATGTTTATGCTGTGTATTGAGACATGTCCTTTCTCCTGTCTGTGTGTTTCATATTCAGGATCTAGACAGGCACTTGCAGAGCCTCACAGCCCAGTTTGAGAGAGCAGCAGCTGAGAAACTGCATTGCCAGGAGGAAGTGACTCGCACCAGACAGACCATCGAGCTGGCCAGTCGGTTGGTGGGAGGCTTGCAGGTACTACATGAACAAGTAGGCCTAGGGTCAGCATCTGGCTACACAACATGCTTTTGGTGTATCGATACGGATTATAGTTTTGGCTACAAACAGAGATGCTGAGCTAGGAAGGAAGGGCTGCACCATGACAAAACAGCTACTGAACTGGCCAAGAGGCCAGTGGACACTGGCCAAATGGAGGTGAGGGAAGAGGGAGACCAAAAGCCTACTGACCTTTTTCTTTACTGTGCCAAAATAGTAAATTATGTCTATGGTTTGCTTTGTATATAATGCAAAAAGAATATTATAAGATTATTACACAGCATGCTTCATTGAATATAGTAATAATTTAAACTGTCTCATAAAATTCAAATGTACTTGAAAATATACTTGAATTCAAATTAATGTTATTACAAGTCCATTTCAATTGATAAATCTATTTGAATTGACTTTTAATAATCACTTTCCAATTTTGTATTCTGTGTTTAAAAAAAAAAAAAAAGTATTATTCATACAGTGTATGCTTATATTTTTCCTATAGCATACTCAGACATTTATCACCCGGATAATCCAAAATCTTTACCACTGTTAATGTGAAATAAAATTAATGTAATATTTCTTTTAGTGTTTTTATTTATTTATTATTTTATTTATTTTTTTGGCAGCATTCTACTTCCTTATTCAGAGAAATGGATAGGGCTAGAATGGGACAGCTTGGCCTTTATGCATATCAAGACAGATGATTTGTCTTTATGCCATTGACCTGGAAGCAATAGTGTTTAGACTAATAAATCAGCCTATCTATATTTAATCATTAACTCACCGCAAAGCCTCAACAGCTGTTGGAAATTAAAAACACTTCAGCCAGGACTGAGTGATATTCCAAGCAATCCATAATACATTAGGCAAAAAATTATAGTGATTTTTAACTGTCTGACAATTTATTATGTGACATGTTCTGCATGCTCGACCCTGCATAGCCGATGTTAGGCAAGATTTATCGCTGCGGTAGCATCTCAGCCATATTATTGAAGTTCTAAATGAGGCCTAAATTGATGCAGAGTGAAAATGTAACTACACTTTCAAAGCCAGTTTAGGTGAATTGCAATTGTATACTTTATTGCTTGTGTTCTTTTAGTGTGTATGATCAATGGGGAGGGAACATAATCAACATATGGGCCATATGTTCATCTTCCTCCACCCCTGACATTTGATGCTGTAAAGTTGTCTGCGTGGATTTAACCGTATGAAGTCGCACTTCATTTCTGCTTTGAGAGAGTTTTGAGAGCTGATTTTTGTCAAACGTTTAGACACACTCATTCTTTATTTATTTTAGTTTTTCCCCACATTTTAGAATAATAAAGTCATCAAAACTCTGGAGTAACACAAATGGAACTATGAGAATTATGTAAAATAAATCAAAATAATTTAATATTTTAGCATCTTAAAAGTAGACACCCTTTTTGTCTAGAATTTCCAGAAATTTATTCTTGGCATTTTCTCAACTAATTTCTTGAGGAATCTTCCTGAGATGCTTTTTAAACAGTATTAAAGGAGTTCCCACCGATACTAGACACTTATCGGCTGCTTTTCGGAATATTTCGCTCCAAGTCATCCCTTTAAACAAATATTTTTTTGTAAATAAAATGTTAGTTTTCTAATGAAAGAAATGAATATATTGGCACAATTCTATTTTTGTCTACAACACCGATTTCAAACATTTAATCAAACACCTTCAGATCAAAAGGTTTTTAAGATCATGAGAAACATTTCAGTCAAGTGTCTCCAAACCTTTGACCGGTAGTGTACCTCACCTTCCTGTGTGCAGTCTGAGAATGTGCGGTGGTCAGAAGCTGCGCTGGAGCTGGAGGCTCAGCAGAAGACGCTGTGTGGGGATGTGTTACTGGCTGCAACCTTTGTCTCTTATGCTGGATATTTTACGCAGCCTTACAGGCAGCAGCTTCTAGAGTGCACATGGAAGCCTTTCCTCAAAGAACAAAAAGTATGTATTTGGCTTATTCTATCTGATTTATCGTTCCTGAAGTTCCTCAAATTTCAAGGATTTTCCCCCTGTATAAAATATATTTGAGGTCATTTTACATTACAGAATGCTCTACTTCTGTTTCTGTGCATACCAAAATCATTGAAGCATTGATCTGAATAGCATCACTGTGTGTTTTCCTTTTCTCACACCTCATGTTCCAGCCCCTCATCCCGCTAACAGAAGGCCTGGACCCTATCCTGCTGCTGGCTGAGCAAGCCAGCATTGCCGCCTGGCACAACCAGGGCCTGCCGCCCGATCGGCTGTCTGTGGAGAACGCTGTGATCCTGACTTGCAGCCAGCGCTGGCCACTCCTTGTAGACCCCCAGCAACAGGCCGGCAAGTGGCTCCGCAACCTGTACGGACCTGGACTCAGAGTGCTGCAGCATGGAGAGAAAGGGTGAACACGAATATCCTTCTGCATCACCTTCAACTATACTGATGTTTATTGACTGCATAGTGATACATACTTTAAGCTCAAGACTGAGTGTAGTATCAACATATATAATTTTCTGTTTTTGCCCTTATTTTATTTTATTTTACTATCTAGATATTTGGATGTGATTGAGCAGGCATTGGTCTGTGGTGAAGTTGTGTTGATTGAGAATGTGGAGGAAAGACTGGATGCAATCCTGGAACCTCTGCTAGGCAGGAACACTACCAACAGTGGAAGGCAAGAGATGCACTGATATTAAGATTTTATTTATATTCACATCACATGTAATGAAACTGAATCTACAGTCTTCCAGCAAAGCATGTGCATGTATAGCCATTTCTTTCTTTTTTTAACACACAAATATATTTACTTGTATTTTTTTTTTCACAAATGATTTTTTGCATGTCATCCTTACGAGAAGCGCTGAAAAGCCGATAGTCAGATATGACTTAGTACGATATAATAGCTTACTGTTTAAATTGTAGATGAATTAGTGTCGAGTGAGTTGAATTGAGGTGGGGGCAGCTGTATTGATCTTGCTTTCAGGGTGGGTGATAGATGTGCATTTGTTTGCCCATATTCTTTGTGTGACTTGAATATGAAGCAGCTCTCTTGAAGTGACTGATCAGCCTCGAGGCACTAGAGGGACTTGGGCACCAAGTGGACTTTTATCCACAGACAGCTCCCAGAGAGTGCTGGTAGTGACAGCAAGTCTTCATAGAAATACTTTTTGAGTTGTGATGGAAGGTGCAACATTATCAATAAAGAATGGAAATGTACAAGTGCTACCATAGAATTTCGAAAGCACTTAGCTTTGGTTCTTCTTGTGCTTCACCTTAGTTGTATCACAGACATTTATATTAATAATTCACTGTTATCATTGCCATTTGTCTATTTATGCATTCTAAAAACCTTTGACAGATATCACAAAAGTAACTACTTATCAATCAAGAATATGTGGTTTAAGCAAAAAAAAAAATTGTGTAATGTGTTAAATATTCTTAGCACCTTTTTCAGCATTTAGTTATCAAGGTTACATTCTCTGTACCTGAAGTACTCTCACACCTGTGTCTAGTGACCCGTGGCAGCGGCTCTGTGTTTAATCTGACTATAAGTTTATTCCTGCGGGTGACCCACACTCCGCTCTCCACCCATGATCAATTCAGTCCGGCCGCAGCAGCCGTGATGAATCTGGTGCGGTTCCACAGCTGAAGTTCATTAATAATTGGAATGTTGCAGAGTGCAAAGTAATGAATACTAATTATTCCTTTCATGTCTGACGGAGGAACATGAGCCAATCCATCAGCTGGGACTTTAATTTGGTGGAGTAATGGTTCTATCAATAGTACATTAATTCCGTCTTGTGAAGATATAGAGTTGAAGCAAAGCCGGGCTTTGGTGGAGGCTCTGGCGTAAGAACCAGGGCTGTTGGCTGACTAGTGAGGGGTAATTAGAGGAAAAATTAAAAGCCACCAGGTCTGGGCAGCCAGGCTTGATTTAATTGAAATGCAGATTGGGATAAATATTGGCTGCTGGGAATATGATCTTCCAGGTTTTATTTAATATCATTTGCCTGTAGTGGCTAGCAGTTACATTCGTCATCTTTTTCTGTTTTGCTCCAATTAGAGAGCTAGAAATTTGACACTAAAACGACTTGTTATTATAGATCGTAAGCTATTTTCATAGGGTAATTTATGCTGCCCTGATTTTTTGGGGAAAAAATGTAGCCATTCTTTAGGCTGAATTTTCACCTTTAGTCATGGAAAATGAGCACATGATACTGTGTTTTGCACCCACTTAATGTGATTTATGCTGTACATTGTGTCTATAGGTTTATCAGGCTGGGGGATAGAGATTGTGAGTACAACAGCAGGTTCTGGCTTCTTCTGCACACAAAGCTGGCCAACCCTGACTTCCCTCCTGAGCTGCAAGCCCAGACCACCCTCATTAACTTCACAGTGACGCAGGCTGGCCTGGAGGAGCAGCTCCTAGGACAGGTGGTCAGCCATGATAGGCCTGACCTGGAGACCATGAAGGTTAGATAGACAACACTGCACCACCAAACTGCACATTCCCTGACTAAATACTTGCTTATAGTCATTCCAAAGAAAAAATGATTCAGTCATTCCTTTCCCATTACAGCTGGAGCTGAGTACTCAGCAGAACCTGTGTCAGATAGAGCTGAAGAAGTTGGAGGATGAGCTGCTGAGCAGGTTGTCTGCTGCTGAGGGTAGCGTCGTGCGAGACGCAGCATTAGTGGAGCAGCTGGAACACACAAAGAACACTGTCGCTCATATCCAAAACAAGGTGACGCATTTTATGACACTGTTGTATCTGGTGGATTGCTGATACAGTAAAAGTACAAAACTGTCTTCATGCTGTAGCATAACAGTCTGAAGATCATAGAGCCATCAATTGTGTTAACTGTTTAATCGTCAGAATTGTTTTAGTGGTTAGCAGAACGGGGAACACATCATTTTGTTGACTGTATATGTGGGTATGTAAGTATAAATGTTCCTGTGTCTGGCGCAGGTCATAGAAGCTAGAGAGAACGAAATGAAAATCAACAAGACCCGTGAGCTCTACCGTCCTGTAGCACAGAGAGCTACTCTTCTTTACTTTATCATTAAAGAGCTACACAACATCAATCCCATGTACCAGTATTCATTTAAGGTAAAACTACATTATATTGATATCCCATTTTTTATCCATATCTTTTTTTTAAGTGAAAGACAACAGAGTTCAGCCCAAATAAAGCCGTTTTTTTTTTTTTTTTTTTAAAGATTTTTAAGTTTTAGTTGCTGAAAAATGTATGGCATTCTAATTGCTCTCCTTCACATCTGTAGGCTTTTAGTGCAGTATTCCACAAAGCGATTGAGCAAACTCCACGAGATGAAGATGTGGCAGTGCGTGTCCACTCCCTCACCGAGGCTGTCACTTACTCCGTCTTCGTGTACACCAGTCAGGGCCTCTTCCAGAAGGACAGACTAACCTTTGTGACCCACATTGCCTTCCAGGTGAGGGGGACGCGCAACACTGGCACATCTACCCACCCCTACCTCTCTGCCTCCCTCCCTTTTCCAGTGCCCTATCATCTACATCAATCACTGCACTTTTCTGCCCCTACATTAACTTCAATTAGGCCCTGTCAGAGGAGCGTGCCCCGTTTCTATTGATTAACCCTCAGAGTCAAAGCACACTTCTCCCTCAGGCTGTCACCACTGACAAAGCTCTGACAGAAGGGAAGGAGCACGATGCAGTTCCCTGTGAGGGTAGCAGCTGTCTTGCCTGCTGTTGTCTGTGTACATGTACTGTCCTCCCTACAACCACAGTAAACCTGGGGGGTAAACCTGGGGCCTGTTTTTTAAAAATGTTTTATTTATTTATTTTTATTTGATAACATCTAACAAATACAACATGAGATTACATATGCTAAAACTGCTAATCATTACATGAATTCAAAACAAGTTAATCTGGGTCTTTGGGTCTCGAACGTGAATTGATTACAGTCGCAGGATTGAGTTGTCTTTCTATAAGGAAACTGAGAATATCCCAAAGGGACTGGGAGACTTTGTACTGTCAGTTCATCTCTCACTATTATTATCCATCCATCCATCTTCTATACCATCTTCCATCCATCTTATCCTTCCTTCAGGGTCACGGGAAACCTGGAGCCTATCCCAGGGAGCATTGGGCACAAGGCGGGGTACACCCTGGACAGGGCGCCAATCCATCGCAGGGCACAATCACATACACATTCACACACCCATTCATACACTACGGACACTTTGGACATGCCAATCAGCCTACCATGGGACTGGACTGGAGGAGTACCCGGAGGAAACCCCCGCAGCACGGAGAGAACATGCAAACTCCGCACATGCAGTATGCAAACTCTGACCCTGGAGGTGTGAGGCGAACGTGCTAACCACTAAGCCACCGTGCGCCCCTCTCACTATTATTAGAGTTGAGGAATTTAATGGTTACGTATAGGAATTCCTTACAGAGAACACTTCTAAAGCGATGACATTTTTTTCATTAAGCAAGCTGCTTCTGAACAGGTTCGAGCATACAGGTGACTTGTATTCCAAAACAGCTTTGAATTCATGTCAACAGTCCAATCCAACTAATTCACTTATCCACTTATTATTATGTATGAAGAATGGGGTCATGTTTATTTAATGCCAAACAAAGATACGTGTCATACCAAGGCACTGTGTTTTAATCATAATTATGTGGTTTTATTAGATTCTCCTGATGAAAGGGGCCATTGAATCAGAGGAGCTTGATCTTCTTTTGCATTTCCCAGTGGAGTTCAGCAGTGGAAGTCCTGTCAGCTTCCTGTCTGATGGGGCCTGGGGAGCCATCAGGGTAAACACTATCTGAGTGTAGACATATTAAAAAATAAAATAAATTTAAGTAACATATTTCTGGATTTGGAATTTTTAAAGAGTAGTTTGGATTTTTAAGAATATCGCCTTTATAGGCACACTGTGTCTGCGGTGACATTCGAATTGAGACTTCCTCTGTGTTATATAAATTAATTATGACATGGTAAAGAAACCAAATCAAGTAGCTGGCTACAAATTCCTGCTATTCTCTCCACTCATAATTTTAGCACACAGTATATCTGTAATCAGTTACCATTCATGTATGTTGCCACATTCCGGATAATACAGGATCACTCGCATGTTGAACTATCATAAACATGGGAAAAATTAAATTCATCCAAAAGTGGTATTAAGAAGTTTAAAGTGTAAAATTTACCTTGATATATCTGAAGAGACCCTATATATACAGTAGTACTAATATAATCTTAACCTCCACCTCAGGCTCTGTCAGTACTGGAGGCATTTCTTGGTCTAGACTGGGATGTAGAAGGCTCACCTAAGCGCTGGAGGAAGCTGGTGGAATCTGAGTGTCCAGAGAGAGAGCGCCTCCCTCTGGACTGGAAGAAGAAAAATACCCTGCAGAGACTCATTATCCTCAGAGCCATGCGGCCTGACAGGATGAGCTATGCGCTAAGGTGGGAATTTTTACAGTGCCACTTAAACGTCTCTACGATGCACAGGCCGCAGACAATACCCATTAGAATGTAAATATTATTTGCACATGAATGACACTTTAGCCTACATACAGTACTGTGCAAAAGTTTTAGGCACATGCAAAGAAATGCTGTAGAGCAAAGATGCCTTCAAAATAATAAAATTAAATGTTTCTCCATTAAAAAATACTATAAAGAGAAATAAACAGTAATAAATGAAACAAAGGCAATATTTGGTGTGATGAAAAAAGAGTAGTCTCAGGTAGAATTAGTACAGTTTTATAAGGAAATGAGCTGTAAGTTTTATTGAGCATCTTGCAGAACCAGTCACGGTTCTTCTGGAGACTTTGACTGTCGCACTTCCTTCTTATTTTTGTAGCAAAATCCAGCAGCCTTCATTGTGTTTTTGTCTGAAAAATGTCTCTCACCACTTAATATTCTGCTTTCTTTACTGACATACAAACATTTTTCTGTAACATTTAATTTTGTGCTGGAAAATTAATGTTTGGGAATCTAACATGTTTTTGTACTGGCTCGATAATGTAGAAGTCATCAAATAAAAATTCTATAACAAAGTTTGTACAAAAAATAGGGTGCCTAAAAGCACAGTACTGTGTATATACAAAACTGATTAAGTGATGTACAAATATATCAGTGGTCAGTATTTGTGTGTGTGTGTGTGTGTGTGTGTGTGTGTATTTATGTGGTTACTCAATGGTAGGAACTTTGTGGAGGAGAGTTTAGGCTGCAGATATGTGGAAACAACCAGGATAGAGTTTGCGAAATCTTATGAGGAGAGCAGTCCTTCAACACCAGTCTTCTTTATCCTGTCTCCTGGAGTCAACCCATTGAAAGATGTGGAAACACTCGGTGTGTGCTATAATGAATGTGTTCTTTCCACAATCACAGACAGTAACAGATATTTTATGTTGAACCACTTTAAAAGTATTGAATGGTATTTAAAGGTTTAAATACCTTTTAGTTTAAACAGTTTAAAGGTATTTAGTTTAAATAGTTTAAAGGTATTTAAACCACTTTAAAGATATCTTGAAGAAACTGTGATTTGCAATATTGGCATATAGTTCATATGTCTAGCTTCATTTCAGGGTTTTTTTCTGGCCTGGAAATGAACAGAATTAGCCAGGAGTCAGGCCTGCACGTTTGCCCTAAAAAGGAATTCGTCAGCTATACATCGTTTTAGCAGAAGAGGGTTTGGGTGTTGGGATGTCATAGGGGCTTGTCATTGTTTTCATTGCAAAAATGACAAACTGCTCCTTTAACTATGTGTTGTGCTGAATCTGATGTGTAGGGCTGAAGCTGGGCTTCTCCATAGACCGGGGAAACCTTCACAACATCTCACTGGGACAGGGCCAGGAGAGTGTGGCTGAGAAGGCTCTAGAAATGGCAGCTTCAAAAGGCCACTGGGTCATCCTCCAGGTACTATAGCACTCTTCTGCAACTCTTCCATGTAGTATTTATGGTAGGACTCATAAGTCCTGGATAAGCCAGTTTGTTTCAATGCAAAATCTGAAAGTGTGATTCTTTAGCATAGAATCATTTTCAAGGACTATGCAGAGATCCTTTTTGTATTAAACAGAATGTGCATTTAGTGGAGCGTTGGCTGGATCATCTGGAAGGTCTTTTGGAGAGTACAGGGCGAAAAGCTCACCCACAGTACCGAGTGTTCATGAGCGGACAACCTGCTCCCAGACCTGAAGAGCACATCTTTCCCAGAGGCATCCTGGAAAATGCGGTCAAACTGACCAGTGAACCACCGACGGGCATGAATGCCAGCCTGCATGCCGCACTGCACAACTTCAGCCAGGTCAGAGCTCCATGTTAGAATTTTAAGTATGCATATAAACTTTGTGTACAACTTATTATTAAGCATACATATTTTGCATGCTTTTTGTTTAGTATTTGAATATATTTTTACTGATTTGTACTTTCACATTTCTTTGCTTAAGGATGCTGTCAGAGTTAAAATTTAAAGTAGCATTTTTGTATTTACTTACTTCTGTTTCTGAGTAAATAAGCACCATGACATGTCTGTTTTGATTTGATGGTCAGAAGCTGTACTAAATGACAAATAACCTAAAAATCACAAGCAAGACACTTGTAAATAAAATAATTTTATATATGCAATTTATTAGATCCTTAAAATAAAAAGACTAAATAATTGTGCTAAATAGTGAAAAAAAACATAATAGTGAAAAAAACTTGCTGACAGTCCATCACCTGAAGTTTTCTAATTGGCATGTTTGTTTTGCAGTGGCTCGAACCGCAGTCAAAGGAATCATAAACCTGCATGTTACCACTGCACTATCCCAGCACACAGCTCACAAACCTCCTTAACTTAAATACTATAGTTATTATACCTGTACTACGAGACTCGATCACGCTCACTTTATATAGTCTTGTAATTAGAAACTTGCTTAAATTAGGTTAATCATAAGTTTTGATGAGAAACTGCATCCGCCTTGCCTGCAATATACCGCGTGATCACACGTGACGAATTGCGTGATACCACGTGAAAAAACGCGCATTCTTAAAGGCCATCTGTAGTCTGCCTGAAGGTCTCTAAAACCCTCACCGTTTGATCAGGCTTTTCAATACTTTCCTGGCATTGTGAAACATATAAGCCCATGCAGTTAGTAATCAAATGCGGTCTTTCGAAATGGTCACAATGCTCATGCACTGTCACATCCTCAAAACAGAGAAGAGTGCTTACACACTCTGTACAGATAATAGCAGACAACGTTTTAAAATGTGTAAATGACCTAATAAAAATACATTAACAACAAGCAGTTTACCCAGCAGAATATAAATAATCAGTAATTATTTCCCCACCAATGTCAGCATGAACAGAGATCAGTGGAGTGAAGAGACCGACAGACTTCAAAAAATGTTAAATCACATTATTTTACTTTCACATCACATTACTAAAGTTTTCAGGACTTTGTAGTCTAATACGACACAATTTGGCCACATGAAAGGTCCAGAACGCGACACATATGTGTCCTAGAGTATGAAAAATGCTGCATGTGCATGTAGATTATATTTACACACATATCAGTATTGTATGACTTTATGCACATGCCTGTCAATATTAAAGTGTATTTCATTATAACCTCCAGTTCATGTCTGTCTGTCTGTCTCCTGATAGGAAACGTTGGAGATGTGTTCTCACGAGCAGGAGTTTAAAGCACTCCTGTTCTCTCTCTGCTATTTCCACGCTTGTGTCAGTGAGAGGAGGAAGTTTGGGCCTCAGGGTTGGAATCGCTGCTACCCATTTAACACTGAAGACCTCACCATCTCCATTAATGTGCTGTATAACTACCTGGAGGTTAATTCAAAAGTAAGTACAGTGTATACATCGAACACTGAGAAGATGTTAGAATGCAATTAAAATGCATCTTTTAAATAGTGTGTTGAAAAATGTGTTTGGTCTGTTTCTATGATATTGGTCGAATTTGGCTTTGATATTATTTGACATGAAAAAAAGGTTCATTCTTTCCCACCTGAGAGAGAGAGAGCAAGGACAGTTTCACTTCTCACCGTTTCTGTGAGATCTCATAATAGGTTTTTGTCTTCTCTGCATCACGCTGGTCACAAACAATTATCCTGCCTGCACAATTCCCCCTCCCTTCAAAAAAACAACAAAAAAAAAACAAGAAAGGAATGTCCTTCATTATGTTAACCAAACACTAACCTGTACGTGCATATACAGGGGATTCATTAGGCGGCCAATGAAGCGTCACACTAAATGTAATTACACACAGTGCGCGTGACATCTCGCACCACTCCATAAGTGATCACTGCAATTAGGCCTGATGAAGGAAGCAATTTGCAAAACAATACAGATACAAATGACTGTGAACTGCCAGCTTCTGTCATCAGCTCTGAGGTTCGTACTCACACCCTTTCCTCTCCTCGAGACGCCCACATCACTGTGGGGTTTTTTTTCTCACATGATCCCAGTACTGTATGATGTGACATGACTAGCTGTAACGGAACACACTGTGAAAGTTTGAGGACTGTTCTCGAGACAATAAAAAATAATAGTGTGCAATTTAAATACCACATAATACAGGTGTACACAGTAAACCTGTCTCATATGTATATTTATACCATATATATTTTATGAAA
Organism: Ictalurus furcatus; assembly: GCF_023375685.1. NCBI lineage: Eukaryota > Metazoa > Chordata > Actinopteri > Siluriformes > Ictaluridae > Ictalurus > Ictalurus furcatus. The sequence continues at coordinate 14,042,875 of NC_071255.1, read as the reverse complement.
TGCACAGGTTGTAATGGCAAAGTAATTGCATAAAAGAGATTTGGGCCCATTTTTATTGAGGAAAGCTAATGCTGATTGTGTTTCTGTTTGAGGTGCCATGGGAGGACCTGTGTTATCTGGTAGGAGAGATCATGTATGGAGGACACATCACTGATGACTGGGATAGGAGACTCTGCCGCACATATATACAGGAGTTCCTTAATCCAAAAATGGTAAGATTAAGTATTCCAATTATTATTTGAATTATTCTAAACAATTATATCGTTTATGGTGGTGTTGTTGCACCAAGAATCTCTTAGAAATGTACAAGTTCTCCCAGCAAAATATAAAGATACAAATATAAAGCATATATACGGCAAACTCAATTTTAAAACATATTCTGTCCCTTCACAACCCTGTCACTTTTTTTTCCTTTCCTAATTCGGCAGATACAGTACATTTTGCTTCTGGAATTTTTTTTTTTTTTGCATCCACATTTTAACAGATATAATGATGATTTTTCATGATCAACTGGAATTTGTAGCAAGTCCTTTCACTGTTACATATAAGTACTGTTAACAATATAATAATTATAAAATATAATTGGCTTCTGTGCATTCACAGAAGCCAATTATCATGGTGATTGCTTTCAGTTATGTAGGAAGGAGAATGCCAAATTAAAACAAATCATGAATCCTTCAGTATATCATTTAATAAATACATACAGTCCCTGCTCCCCAGCTTTCTAATGATTGGCACCCTTGGAAAAAAAGAAAAAACATATTGTTGTGGGGAAAAAAAGTCTTACACTGAAAAAATATGAGGTAAATTTGCTCTAATATCACATATCAAAATGATTTTCTAACAAAGCTACATGTCAATTATTTGTACCCCTTTGGATTCATATAAACAAAATGCATGAGAAACATGTTCCCTTTTATAATTGACTTTTTTAACTTCACCTGAGTGTTTAGGAACTGTGAAACTGTGATCCATGACTTTCTGTTTCACGTGGGTATAAATATGAGGTGACACAGAGGCTAAAATCCCATTCCCAAATTATTCATTCACCAACATGGGAAAGATTACAGAACACACAAATGAAGTAAGATGAAACTGTGTTGATATTTATAGAGCAGTGTAGGGTAGAAATAATATCTGCATGGTTGAACATGAATTAAGAAGCTTAAAACAACTTGAGCTGGAATAAACACAAGTATGTTTTAAAACTTGTGGTATTAGCTGAAGAAGAGAGTCCACAAGAGAGGACTTGGGACCCTGGACGATCTGGGAAGTTTGTGCATTCTGGTTTCTTTGTGTTTTTCAGTCTCATCAAGCATTATAACTGTTATGTGAGAAGAGGTTGTAGGCACAAAGTACTAAATGCAAGAGGGCCAATAACTGTGCCCCATGTATATATTTTGTTTTAAGGGTTTATATTTTCTTCAAATAAAATCCCTTCAATTATCAGTGTGAGAGTAAGCTGATTAACCACAGATATTTTTCCCTCCATAACCCTTTTGTGCATATTAGCTAGCCAACAAGCATTAGCCAGCATTAAAGTTCTTACTATTACAGCTAAGACTACATTTGATCAGAAAATAACTAGGGAAATAGATAACCTCCTGCTAACCAAGACATCTACCAATCTACCGAAAATTTGTGGGCTGTGCTTAAAAGTCGAATCAGGGCCAGGAAACCAACAAATGTCATTGAATTTTACCAATTCTGCCAAGAAGAGGGGTCAAATATCCAACCAGAATTCTGCCAGAAACTGGTTGATGGCTACCAAAAGCGTCTGCTCGAGGTGGAACTTGCTAAGGGACATTCAACTAAATATTAAGTGTGCTGAATGTATATTTTTGGTCCTGTGTTGATTACAGAAAAACCCTGAATGAATTAAAACTTGTGAACCAAATTCTTGTTTTTGTTTTTAAATAAAGATGTAAGTTGTACAAACAGTCTGCCCCAGAAAAAGAACAGTTCAAATAAATGAATGAAAGCCCAATATTGCCATGACATTCAAGTTCATGATGAGCGTATATGAACTTCCGACCGCAACTGTATCTCACAAAGTATAATTAGACTACTTCCCATCAGTACAAGAGCTGCAGCAGCAGGTGCTGATTGTGGTTGTTAGTAGCAAGGACATTATCAGAATAATGTATCTAACTTGTTTTTCTTGTCTAATTCAAAAGCTCCATGTGTACTACAGTCCAATCACAATGCTTTGAGCATGCAGGCCTGCTGTCCAATCAGAACCAATCATCCTATAACAAGCCCAGCCCTTATATGAAATCCTTCAACATGCTGCAGAACTTTTAGAATTGTATCCACCAATAAATACTTTAATATAATCCACTAATAAATAAATCTTTCAATAATTCACAGTAAATTCTTGAATAAAGCTCTGAAGTGCTTAATAATTAATGCACTGAGGTACTTAATAATTGTTGATATATTTATGTAGGCTGTGTATTTATTGAAAAACAGATATTGAGCGTATTAAGAGAACGAATGGCATGCTAGCAAACAAATGCTAGTTTACAACATGGAGTATTTATATTAGCTAGCTACCAAGACCTTGATCGTCATCAGTGATAGTGACTATTCTTTGAGCTAAGAAGTAAACTGACAAGGAAAGAAAACTATGAAGACTGGACCTAAAAGTGGCCAGTGGAACAGAATGGAATAAAACACACAGGTCCATGAATGTGCCGACAAAAAAAAAAGGAAGGAGTTAATCTGCTACGTTGCTTCAATTCCAGAAGAGAAATAAGATTAAGCCCTGTGTTAAGATCATTCTGCCATGCTGACTGTCATGGTTCACTGAGTGGGCGTGGCTAAGACCATGAACAATTCATTTGTGTCCATTGGTGGTTTAAATATGTTGTTTGTTTTATATGTTGGATGTGATTTAATTAACTAATTCGGTCTTTCATTTATTCATTTGTTATTAATATTGTAATGTCTATATTTGGATGGTGAGACTATTTTTTTTTTAAATTTGTTTGTTTCGTTTAAACAAAAATGACTCTGTGTCCTCAAATACAGCCTGGGTGAGGGCCGGACAGGGACATAATTTCCACCTCATTCACCCACAGCAAATTTTGAAACCACTGACAAACCTATTTTTTCTTTCCTAAATTCAATTTATTACACACAGTATGGTCATCCCATAAAAACAGAAACAAGCAACCTAGAGGTAGTGAAGCAGTCCGAATTTATATCAGCTTACAAACACCACAAGTGCAAAGCTGCCAGTAACACTCTACTTTTCTCTCACAAAAGTACATGAAATGCAGGAGAGGTAAACAAAAGACTTTTTGTCTATTTTTCATGTACCTGTCACTTCTTTACCAGGTCTGCTGCTACGAACAGAACTGTCTCCACATTGTTGGAAAATGACAGCTTTTTAACCTCACTGTAAATTGTGAGCACAGAATCTAAATTTCTTTAAAGCATCACATTAGGGCCATGTGCGTTTTGTTGTCTTTTTTTTTTTTAAACACTTAAAAATACTTAAAATACCTGAGATTTAACCATAAAATATTTTCATACAAATATATTAAAACGTATTTAATTTAAAGCTTGACCCTGAAGTGTGACCAGTGCAACAAAACTAGTGCCAGGTTGACTCTCTCCACCTTATTGTGAAAAATAAATGTTTTTTTTTCAACCTCACATGTGAGCAGACATAATTTTCTAAATTGCCAAAATATCTCTTAATAGGACAATACTAACTGCATAATGACAATATCTATTTAGATAAATCCTAATATTGAACATGATGTTGCCTTTTATGGAAAAGTGTTTTTTTTTTTGTTTGTTTTTTTGTCGTTGTTGTTATTTGCCCTAGCTATATTTGTAATTTCAGCATTTAAAATAACAACATGGAGGGCTCCCTAAATGTACTGTATGTAAATTTGGATATTTTTCTGCTAAATGGCTTAGTATTATAACTATACAGTAGATAATGCTGTCCTTTAGCATATTTTGAGTGACGATAGTGATAGTGCTAATGTTTGCTAGTAGTGAAACTGTGGTTAATATTTGTTGAGCTAAGTTTGCGAACACAAAGCTACAGTATTTACAGATGAGACTGAGCTGCACTCGAACATTTTGCTGCTTCTTTTTATAAACCGTCAGATGAACAGATTCATGATTTATTATCAAATGCCGTATTCGGAAAGGATCGCTTGAGTACATCGGACACGCGAGACCATAAAATAATAATGAATAAATAAATAAATTTGACAGCATTGAAGCGGGCCAAATCAGTCGTCAGATGGCCAGTGCGTGCCTGGCTTGGGTTAATAATAAGGTGCAAGAAAGTCTGAGGAAATTTTTAAAGTTTAAAGGTAAAAGAAGTGTAACTGATTGGTTGCCTGGTGGCACCTAGTGGTGTCTTATTGTATTACATTTTAAAAATGCCTCCTTTTCTTATGTTTCTAAACGTGATTGAATTGATGGTATCCTTATTTACTGGAATGTGCATCACAAACTGAGAATGTCTTTGACTGATCACTTCACTTTTAGAACACTTCCTTTTATGTTCCTGTAGTGATCAAGCCTGCTTGTCCTTTACCTGGGTCTCATTAAGTCTGGTTCAAGTGTGCACACTGCTGCATTATCATCCCGTAGTCCCACAGCAACTTTCATCCCGTACAAGATTATTGCAACTGCAACTGATACCCAGATTAGACATAAATGTATTGTGAATGCCTGTAAGTGTAAGATATAAAAATAGAAACACTGGCTGAGACATGTGATGTGGGATAAAAGGGAAGGTAAATAAAGTGCATTTGCTGTGTACATTTTGGTTAGGTGTATATTCTCATGTCATGTGAATACAAAAATATCCATCCATCCACTTTCTATACCGCGTATCCTTTTCCAGTTTCATTTTTACTGAACATTTCTGCTGGACATTTCTGTTGAACATTTCTGCTGAACATTTCTGCTGAACTAAACCGCGTATCCTACAGGGTCGCGGGGAACCTGAAGCCTATCCCAGGGAGCAGGGGCACAAGGCAGGGTGGACCCTGGACAGGGTGCCAATCCATTGCAGGGCACAGTAACACATTCACACATCCATTCATACACTACAGACACTTTGGACATGCCAGTCAGTCTACCATGCATGTCTTTGGACTGGGGGAGGAAACCGGGGTACCCGGAGGAAACTCCCACAGCACGGGGAGAACATGCAAACTCCACACACACAGGGCAGTGGCAGGAATCTAACCCCCAATCCTGGAGGTGTGAAGTGAACGTGTTAACCACTCAGCCCCCATGCGCCCCTGAATACAAACATATGATCTTTTCAAATCATATACTTTCAAATGTAGGCCTAGATTGGTTTGCCATTGAATGTGGATATGTGACCATGATGAGAATAAAATCAAATGGAGCTTGTCTTGTGCATGTAGCCTTTATGTGGTTTACATGGTTCAGTCATGCTTCAGTGGGTTACATGGTTCAGTCCATTATCTAATTATGCAAATTGATGCTTCACTGTGCATGGTGAATGGCTAAAGAAATAAAAGTGTACACACAATGGATATGAATACGATTGTGGTAGTGGGTGCTTATGTATTTCTTTTTTAGTTTGAAGGAGAGCTGTTCCTCTGCCCTGGCTTCTCAGTTCCTCCTGATCTGGACTACGCTGGCTATCACAGTTATGTGGATGAGAGATTGCCAGAGGAAAATCCAAGTCTCTACGGTTTGCATCCCAATGCGGAGATCAAGTTTATGACCGCCACGTCCAACACTCTCTTTAACACCCTGTTAGAACTGCAGTGCCGAGACTCAGTGGGAGAGGAAGCAGCACAGAGTGTGGAGGAAAAGGTCGAAAACACTCATGTTTCCTGTTCCTACTGCATTGCTTTTAGTATCTATTTTCAAATAATCCAGTTTCAAATAAATCCAAATTATAATCACATTGTTAATTAATTAAACGTGTTCTGACCTCAGGTGAAAAGTGTGCTTGATGACATTCTGGAGAAGCTGCCTGAGAAATACAGCATGTCTGAGCTGCTTACTAAAACCACAGAGCGCAGTCCATTGGTTCTGCTCTGTTTACAGGAGTGTGAGCGCATGAACCTGCTGATATCTGAGATCCACAGCTCTCTTACACAGCTGGACCTGGCCCTGAAGGTACCTCAGTAACCTTTTGAAACAGACACTCTGGGGGGGCGGAATGGTTTCTTACGGGATTCCACTTTGAACCTTTTCTAAAAAAAACCCTCTGTAAGTAGGATTCTGTTTAGAACTGTCCCAGGCTTCCTTCAGCATGAACTGAAAGACACGTTAAAGGTTCTAGATGTAACCTTTTATCTTTGAGTATACAGTAGGCATTCATTATTTGTGACATTTTGTGTGAGTGTACTTATCAGTGTCAACAGTTTATAGGTTAACAAGCATGATGTTGAAAAGCTGGTATAACATTTCTGATAGAATGTGTATACTGTCTTTTCTTTCTCTTAGGGTGAGTTAAGCATCTCTCCTGACATGGAGACTCTGCAGATGGCTCTTTACTACAACCGAGTTCCTGACAGCTGGAGCCGACTGACCCACCCCTCTACGAACACGCTGGCCCAGTGGTACACAGACTTCATCAACCTGTTAAATTTATATGGCAGAATGGGAGGAGAGAACGTTTCAGTTTCAGTATGGTGTGTTTTAAAGCTTTCCTCTACACTGTGCTTACACCAGGTTCACTGATGTCCTCAGTCAGTGTCGAGAGCTGGACACCTGGACTCAAGACTTTGTGCTCCCGGCTGTGGTGTGGCTCTCAGGACTGTTCAGCCCACAATCTTTCCTGACCGGTAAACAAGTGGCACACACGTTTGTTTTACTATCCCTGCAAGGACCTTCTATTAGCATAATTATTAATGCAGCTAATTAATGCTATGCCTAGTTTAAAAAAAAAAAAGCAGTGACCTCCTCACAAGGTCAAACTTGTCAGATATTAGTAACCTTGTGAGGACATTTAATGCCCACTAAGGTATAACCCCTCTACACCCACCACATACATGTTGTGTATTATAATTCTAAGCCTTAGACACTTAACTATAACCTTAGCCTTAATCTGATTTTTTTTTAAAATACAATTTAGGTTCAGTATTTTAAAACTAAAGCTGTACCGATTTAAATGTGATTGTAAAAAGTAAATATAATTCTTTAAAGTTATATTGTTTCTCTGTAAGTAGATTAGGTTATAACCGTAGAGGTACACAGGTCGTCTTTCACTGGAGAATCTTTAAATGTGGTTTTAGTTTCGGTTCAAACCAGATTTTAAAATGCTTGGGCTTTACTTCTTGTTGAGATATGCATAAACAACCAATTTGAAGTCCGTTAAACTGGTCAACATGTCAGAATTTGAGCCTGGGAAGGGTTTTCTCATGCTGCCACACAAAAAAAGAAAAGCCCTCCCAAATCTCCAAATTGTTACGTATTCTTATCAGTGGGAGGACATTTGCTCATCCTAAAGTGCAAAAAAGTGCCTGCATATATACATACAGTACAAACACACATCAAGCTCCAGCCATGCCTGAGATGATCTTTTGTGTTCCAGCGATCATGCAGAGTATAGCTCGTAAGAACAAGTGGCCACTTGACAAGATGGCTTTGTCCGTGGACGTGACTAAGAAGACAAAGGATGATTATGGCCACCCACCTCGAGAGGGTGCTTACGTTCATGGGCTCTATATGGAGGGTAAGTGAGACAGTCAGGCTATTTAATAAACCATGATGAGGCTCTGTGGAAGCTGATGTTGAATATGCTGTTTTGTGGGCAGGTGCTCGATGGGACATGTCAGCAGGGGTGCTGTCAGAGGCTGTGTTAAAGGACCTAACTCCGGCCATGCCAGTGCTGTATATCCGAGCGGTACCTGCTGACAAGCTGGAGCTGAATAACACCTACGAATGCCCAGTGTATCAAACCAAACTCCGTGGTCCCACTTTCATCTGGAGCTTCCACCTCAAAACACGCCACCCACCTGCCAAGTGGGTGCAGGCAGGAGTGGCCCTGTTGCTAAACCCTGTTTGAGTGAACAGCCCACAGTACTTTCTGTACATTATTACGAGGCACTTAAGTGCTTCTTAATAATTAATTGCACCATTGTCAAGCTGAAAAAGAAGGTATGGTTGATTTGAGAAAATTTTCTGATGAGAGGAGATGAAGTACGCTGTAATTTTAATTGAAGCAGTTTAACTCGCAGTATTTTTCTAGTCTACTCTGTGTGATATGGTTTAACGTTATATACTCAATTTTGTGCCATATATTAATAAAGAAAACTCCTTCAATTCTAACCAAATATTTGAATATTTGACACTCAGTGAATGAGTACAAAGCTAAGTTCTACAGCTAATATAATATAATATAATATAATAGGGTAGGATCATTAGCTTGTGTGTGAGATGTGGATTGTTTGTGCGATCTTCCCACAGTCTCTGAGGGTGTCAAGGCTCTTATTGAAAGGACAGGGAAATGATAGATCAGCAGAGCAGGGAGAGGAAATGATAGGTTTGAGTAGGCCGTACCGCAGCGCCTCTTCTCTCACTGAGCTGCAGCACACTCACAGCAGGCAGTAATGGCACAGCGGGGGGCTCTGTCACAGCATCTGGTCGGCCATTTAGGCTCCTGCTCCAGCTGAGACAAACAGTAAGCAAGCTGACTGTTACAATGCGTATGGAATGTGCTTCCTCCTGTGGCCTCCTACAATCCCCAATGTGTCACTCACATAGGATTTTTTTTTTCTTCTTCTTGAGATTTCAGTACCCATTATAAGTGTTTCATTTCAACTGAGATCTATAATAGACTTCTGTAATCCACTCAGGCAGTTAGCATGTGTGCTTAGAGAGTACCTTTTGAAGCCTGAAACCATTACCAAGACAGGGAAAATAAAGACATTCGTAAGCAGTGATGTAACAGTCCTAAGTTTTAATGTTGTTTTTTTTTGCATTGGTTGGTTTAAATTGATTTTTAAAAAAAACAGAGGCATGAACACAAATGTATTGCTTTGCTGTGAATTAAAAACCCCAGAAAATGTATTGAATATATTTACAATGTTTACACGTTTTTAAACATGCACATTTAGTACTGGTCATTCAGCGGCACTGCCAAATCATATAGACCAGGATGGTTTGAAACGCACCACACACACTGCATTTCTGAGGTGAAGACCTCCCTCCTCCTCCTCACTATACCGACTAATTCATACTGAACTAACCAGAGTTCCTGTTATTATATCGAAGATGTAAACGCACATGTAAGTTACAAGGAGTCTATAAATAAATGTGCTTCGTATAATGCTGCTCTGCACTCACAGTATAACCCTGATGCATGATGACTAAATCAGTAGTATTATGCTAAATTTGTGATGTATCTCATTAGATACAAATAACCAAAATCTCTGCTGATTTTTTGTGTTTTGATGTCGCAACCAGATGACTGGTTTGGCCGAAAAGCGTAGCTACTGGTTACTTTTGTTGCTACTATTGCTAAGTCCTGAAAATATTCTAGATACAGCAAAGACTGTTGTCTTCCGATTTGTCATTTATTGATTGTCTAAGGCTGGAAATAGTTTTCTGTGATCATTGCAAAGCATCACACATTCCTGTACAACCATTACGTTACCTCAGACCTGTGACTTAGGTTCAGGCTTGTTAATAAGAGACCAGTGTACTCCGACCTATCATTTGATTTGTAATACCTTCTTATTACCTTGGCTTGGGTAATAGCCATCCCAGATTCTTCAGTGCCATTTCACATTTATGTACTTGTAAAAAGCTAAAGGTCCTTGGCTCCTTGTGATTCTCTCCTACTCTGATCTGTGCAGTCTGCGAGGCTCGGTCTCTCCCCCTTGTGGCTGTCCATGTTACTACTGCCTCCTGTACAGTGTCTTGGCAATGTGAGAGGGATCATGGCATCAGCTCTTCTCTCATTAGTCACTGAAACACATTAATTAAGACACACAAACGTATGTGTCCTAGACCTTTGTCTCCAGTCTGTGTGAAAGCTCAAACAGAGTCTGCTGATTGTCGATGATGTGGAGATAGTTGATGTAGGCTTTGACATCAGGACTCTCCTTCTGGTTCAGCATGGTTCCTTAAAGATGGAAAGCACATGTTAAATGTCAACAAGTCAGTAGACTCTCCTACTCATTCTGAGTCTTACTTAAGTTTACAGTAATGATTCAATGTATACTCATAATACCACTCAGTTGGGGCCCGATCACTGTTTAATGCATTTGTAGGACATCGTGTAAGTTTATATATAAGAAACTAAGTAGACTGACTTCTCATGTGTTCTTCAAACCATGTTACAGTAATGTGGGCTTTCCAGCTGCTTGTTTTATGCCAATTTTGAAGCCTGAATGAAAATCCATCTAGAACGTGTTTTCTTGTCTAAACATGTCTATATCCTTCCTACCTTTTCCCCCTTATAATTCTTCCCCCTTCCTTTTCTAGCTTAATTGAATCCTCTTCCAGCATATATTAATTGAATACTTTGATTTTATACGCTTGTTCACTTATAATTACTTGTAAAGTGACCTTCACAAAACATATAAATTCTCCATGCATTTTCTGTACCGCTTATCTTACACATGGTTGCAGGGGAGCCTGGAGTCAATCCCAGTTAACTCAGGGCACAAGGTGGGACACACCCTGGACGGGGTGCCAACCCATCGTAGGGCACAATTGCATACAAGTTCACACACTACAGACAATTTGGAAATGTCAGTCAGCCTACAACGCATGTCTTAGTATTTGGGAGGAAACCAGAGTACCTGGAGGAAACCTACGAAGCACAGGGAGATCATGCAAACTCAGCACACACAGGGTGGAGGCAGGATTCAAACCACTAAGTCACCGTGCCCCCCAATGATGTTGATGATGATGATGATTTATTATCATCAATTCATACATCTTCAGTAACTTTTATCCTGGTCAAGGTTGTGGGAGATCTGTAGCTTAACTCAAGAGCAGGTGTGAGGCGGGAACACACCCAGAAGCATCCAATCAACCTACTTGCATGTATTTGGGAGCTGGGAGGAAATGGGAGAACCTGGAGAAAACCCATGTAGACACAGGGAGAACATGTGGAACTCCACACTGACAGTGACCTGAGGATAGCAATTGAGGCTCTGCAGCTGTGCCACCCTGCCTTATTATTATTATTATTATTATTATTATTATTATTATTGTTATCATGACAGCTAAATATAGCAACTCCAGACTGATGGCATTAAATGTCAGTCTCTCTGACTGTTTTTGACTGGCACACTTCATTACATCACCTTTCCCACCTGTTGTTCCATCAGCATTCACTGATGGAAACACCGTGAATTCTAAATTATTTTGCTAAAATTCACTTAAAATTGGTCAAATATTCAGATTCAGCACTGATACTTACCCATGTGGTCTGTCTGACAGTGTCTTATGACCCGCACCATGTCTGCCATCATGTGCTGGAAGGTGGAGTTAAGAACAGTTTAGAAGCATCACGTCGGTATTAAGTGCATTCTGCTGAGGTCTGTGTAAATAAGTGAGTGATTACAGGTTTGTCATTAACTAACTTACCAGCTTCTCAAAGTTGACCAGATTATCAAGAAACGTTTTGTTTCCCTCGTGAATGAATGTAATATCTAGCAGGAGACAAAAGGTTTGTTTAGGGCACCGAACTCCACGCCAGAGAGCAATATTTTATGCTAAAGGTGTGAGATGAAGGTTACGGAAGCACCTTTCAGTAGCAGAGGTAGGAAAGGTATTTTGGGAGACTTCATCTTCTTGAAGGCGTCCCTGTAGGCTTTGTGGTTAAAGGATGGGTCCTGAAAATACACAGTGTTATTTCTGTGTCATAAGCTATGTTTAGACGTGTTTATGTACTCATTTATGTAAGTAAGTGATTGGTGGCATATTCCCTGCACATATGGCTTCACTCTGTACCACTGTCTAGCAACCGCAGAGGCACTGCTATCATCATGTGAAGCTACTGAACATTTTACACAGTTACTTACTGTCAGGCTCTCAAGCTCAGAGAACAACTTTTTGAATTTCCCAGGAACTTTCTAAAAAAAAATAAAAATAAAAAAAGACAGGAAAATGGGGAGATTGTAAAATAATGAAATACAAGAATAATCTCAATTCTACAATGGAAGAGCACGTGTGTAGGCATCGATTGTGAGATCTGCCTCCATACCTCCCACGTCTGAGTCAGTCGGCTGACGGCTGGAGTGTTCAAACCCATTATAATGGCAAAGAATGAGTTCAAGTTCCTCTGCGCTTTACAGCTAGGAGTGAGAAACAGATGTGAAAATGTGTCAAGCATAAAAAGTATTCTTACATAAGACCTATAAGATAATATTATAGAGCATAATACTTCAGCTTTTTTCATGCATACCTCGACCTACTGCATCCGTACCGTATGTGCAATTAATATGTAATTAATCATTTATTATACAATAAAGAATGCTTCCGTCTAACTGAGTAATAAACAAATCGTGCTTATTTAAAACTCACACATAATTGAACTCTAAGGGCAGTATTAAACCTCGAGGTAAAACATATCATTTTGTAGAAGGTTTGAATTCAATTCAGTTGTATTTGTAGAGCACTTTTAACAAGAGACATTGTCCGAAAGCAGCTTTACAGAAACATCAATTCAGGATATAGATTTTAAATGTATGCATGTATCCCTAATGAGCCAGCCAGATGCGACGGTGGCAAAGAGAAACTCCCCGAGACTGAACTGAATGAATTCTCAGTCAAAGCGGTGTGTAAACTAAGCTCTGAAGGTGTATGTGCTACAGATGTGGTAGATGGAGTTTGTGTTGAATAACACTAGAGTTGTGCGTTGGCGGTTTACTCACTGGGCTGCAATCTTGATGAACTTCTTAAAGAGCTGCACACGTTTGCAGAGCGTGGGGCACAGCAGCACTTCAGTCATCACCCACTGTTGCACCTCGTTGCAGCGCTGAAGCAGCAGCTCCAGCGCCACTGTGTGGCCAGAGCAAGAATCGCGGCTCAGTGTGAAATAAACCAGTTCTTGCTGTACGGACAAGGAAAAGACGGGTGACTCGTGTTAGTCAATTATCTACTATTTAAGGATTAAAACATGATGAAGCATGCTGTTAGAGAAAAATGATAAAGGGCTGGTGTGATGCGGCAATTTTGCTAATTATATGTTTTATCCATTTATATAGTTACATAACATGTTGGGGAACATCTGCAAAACATGTTAGCTCCTGTTAGAACACCTGTAAAAAGTTGCTTGCTCACTATCCTCTCTTTTTTTCCTTTCTTTTGTATTTAATAAAAAACAGAAACCCTCTGCTTAAACCTACAACTTTACCTCTGACTGCTACAAACTGCGCTGGTGCTGGACAAAAACGTGAAATAGACGTCACCTAATAGAAAACTGCACCACATTAACAACTACATTCATTTTGGATCAGTTTACATGGAGGATCTGCCATTACACAATTCCTGTGTAGATTGTGACTATAGAAACTGAATGACATCAGAATGAGCCCATTAATATAAACCTGTGATTTGTTGCAAAGCTTCCGTCAAAGCCTAATCAACACTTTCTGACCAATCGGAATCAGGAATTCAACAGTGCCGTGGTATACGTAGTCAAGAATGCTCAGTATAGATGTTGAAATGGTGGAAGCATGCTCCTCGGTTCCCCTTACTGGCAACGAAGAGCTAAATAGTAATAATGTTCTCTGGGGTGATGACTGGTTATTGCTTCACTACTTTAACTATTAGTAAAATTACTACTTGAAATTGTTTTTCTTTTATATCTCGACTAAAAAAAAAGCATGCATATTGAAAATTTGACGTTAAAATGGGCATGACGCTGTTACTCGTTTACGTCCTACTGTTCATACTGAGAGCATGAGAAACAGTGAGATTGCTTTTAATGGTGACTAATCCGAGTGGGCCAATACTTTAATCTTAGAGTACATGAATTTAGTGCAAACTTAGTTACACAATATTAAGACCCAAGGAAAGTCGCTCCTTTTTTTTGAGACTGTATCTTAAATGACATTCTGTCAAGTCAGTAAATCAGTACTTAGGATCTTAGAAATAAATAAGGAGTTAATTATGGAGATATGGTGCTGCTCAGACAGTTGTATGTGTGTGTGCATGCGTGTGTTTGTGTTTGTGTCCACCACCAACTTATTTGTCATGGCCTCAATATTTCACCCTCAGATTAATGTAGTGAGCAGTGTAGCTACACACAAAAAATACATATCATTTTTTGAAATACCAATATCAAAACCTGAAATAAATAATTATACGGATTCCCAAGAGTGCAAGAAACTAACTAAAGTGCACAAATTTTGTAGTTGCTAAACTGCTCACAGGCAATTAAAAACAAAAAACAATCTGACTGCATTACACAAATCCCTGTGTATCTATTTATATAACTTAAATTGCTGATGTTGAATATGTCTCATAATGAATAAGAAGCCACTTCTTCGGTCTAACTTTAAGACGGTAAATTTTATGGCTCACAGGTTAAAAAAATGTTACTGTAATCCAAAAAAACGGAAATATTGTACAGAAAATCACTAACAGTAATCTTGTGAAAATGATGTTTAATCACTCAGCACTATTTGTATCTCTTTAATGCATTTGGTACCCTGGCAAGAAGAATTATATAAGAGCGTTTGAGTGAGAGAGGTCATCATACCTCCTGCAGATTTCTGAAGAGACTCCAGTCACAGTTAGTCAGAGCCATGGCTATGTCCCACGTGTTCATACTCAGCATCCTGACTGTTGGCTGTTGTGTCTGTCCATTATCTGTGACGAGGCTCTGGTTGGAGGTCATGTGAGAGATGTAGCAGTTACTGAGCAGAACGGCCCGAGTTATATATAGCATTCAACTTCAGAGTGGAACACCAAGCGATAGTCTCTTACTGTGATCTCCGTCAGGTCTCTCCTGCACACGCACAGCCTGCTCACAGCACCGAGGGAGTCCGAGTACACACACTGCTGGGGCTGGAGCAGCACCTTCCCTGAAGACAGAGACACACGCACATACTTGATGTTCTCCAGCAGAGGGCAGTCCCGTTTAATATTTCTCAATGCTAACACGTACTACCTTCCGTTTCTGGAAAACTGATATAGGGGTAAATTAATGACACGTTTAGCCAATGGTCCACATAGCTGTATAAATATTGTAGATTTGTACCTCTGGAATAGGTGATGGCCACCAGCACCATGTCGTCCTCTGTACACTCTAATCTGTCAGCTATGGCAGCCAGCAGCTCCTGCGCCGTTACCTCACTGTGTGTCCTCACACTCACATATGAATCCATGGTCACATACACGTGACACAGAACTGAGAACGAACACACACACACATATACAGTACATATATATACACACACACCTCATCCAGACAGCACTCATCATTACACAGGCACAATCAATTATAAAGTTGATTAGAATCAATTTTTGGTGAGAACCCTTACCCACTTTAAATCTACAGTGTCTATATATTAAGCTCTATACTGTAGATTGTCCCTGTTGAACAAGGACACAGTGAGCCAGAAGACAAAAAGAAGAGGGAATATTTTAGAAGCCTACCTTCCTTATTCTGCCTCTGGGCCATTCGCGTAGGCTGCCAGGTCTCTTTCAGGCTCAGCTGGTGGGAAAGTGCTTTATTCTGACAAAGGGGGTTAAAAACAGCATTGGGGAGAATGATTGTGAGGAAAACAACGTCAGCGCATCGAGACACAGCTCAAAGAAAGACTCTGAGACAGAAAGCTGCAGGGCCACTTTAAAGAAATTAGGTAGAAATGATCATGTAATGCAAGTCAAATGTGGCATAAACTTAAATTAGAGACCATAATGTTGATGAATGCATCTGAATGACAGTTTAAGAACTATTTTTACAGAGATTAGTTTTATACGCTTTGACAGTTTAAATCCATTTATTATGTGATTCCATGGTTAGGGTGCCATGTGTGTCCCACTGACACCACATTTAACATGTACGCATTCGAAGTCAAGGTGAAAGACATTTTAAACACAGGTAACGCGTCCTTCAGAACAACCTTTGTGCATGTTTCAGCTTAACAAAGAACAAAGCCTACATTTACTGCATGTTAGAAAACAGCTATTTTCTCTGTCCCAGCCCATTATACATAATACACTTTAGCTTGAACTACTGTATATTCATTAAAACACATCATTATAGTGTGAATACATTTAATATCTCATGCTCGAAACATTGTCTTCCAACATTTATTACGAGTTGTACACTGTAGTGTCCCACATCATTCACCCAACCCTTCACATAAACACATTCACCCCTATGAAATGCTGTTAGAATATTCAACAAGACACATGCTCAACAAGAAGCCCTGCAATCTGAATTTGAAACCTGAAGACCATGGGAAGAAGAAGAGCAAGCCCCTTTCATTCTTTTCCCCCCATAATTTTCACTGATATTGTTACACTGACTGATGACATCACTTTGAAATTAAAAAAAAGTATAAGAATTTTAAGTATCATTAGAATGTCATTATTATTATTATGTCGTTATCATTGATGCTAGTTAACCTCATTTTGTTTATTTGCTAATTCTATGCTAAGAAAACAAAACCCTGTTACTTTCAATATACTGCTCCTCATTTAGGTGCAAAATGCAGCCATTTTTAGTAAAGAAACCTTGTAGAAAAAGATGATATTGTCTGAAATGAGTTAACACATTTTTGTATACTTAAATGCATTTTATTTCTTAGAAACAGTGTTGAATAATGAAAATAATAATAATTAGAAGAAGAAGAAGAAGAAGAAGAAGAAGGAGAATAAGAAGCAGAAGAAGAAGAAGAAGAAGAAGAATTTCAAAGAGTTTGAGTGATAAGTCACACCCCACTCATGGAATCACCCTATTAATTCACACTCAAAGCCCTACTTCAAGAGTTCAAGTGTAAACACCTCAGTACATAAACAAACGCACAGCATAAACCTTTAGACTCAGCCTCATCTGTGTTTTATCAGTGTCTTAAATGAGCAGAGAACAAGCATGTAGGTTAGCTCACCTTCCTCTGAGGAGAATAATCATCCACCGTGCTGAGGCAGAAGGGGAAAAAAAAATGAAAAACTTGAAATTACAAGCCAGGTCTTCATATGATCAGATAAAAGACATTCATCATTGGATGTAAAGCCCAACAATGCTTTTTCCCCCCAATATTCCATTTTGTGAGCATACTGTATCGTTAACGTTAGAATCATCATCATCACTGGAAAGCAATTTTCACACAAGAATCAAACCTGTATGTTAATCATAACTGAAGTGTCGGAAGAGGACATGTTCAAGTAGTATGGAATACAGCATCATAGGGCATGCTGGTACAGGAAAGGAATCAGTGATGGGGTAGTGAACATGATTCTGCATTACTGTCACCATCCTGTAGTTAATTATTCTACAATAACTGAATGCAGTGTAGTGTTTGATTCCTTTTACACCACAGCAATCCTTACAGTAATTAACCAACACTAACCATTTTTACCTGATCATTTGATTCGTAGATATCTATAGATATTGTTATGGAACGTTCCTGTTATCTAATGTTATAGCAGCTATAAACAATCGTTCCTTCGCCAGCCTCTCTTTTCCTCTCACTTGAAGCTAACAAGACAGAAATGAAGCTTGTCTGGTTACTGAGAAACCACAAAGTAGCTCCTTCTTCTTCTTCTTCTTCTATTTCTTTTGCTCCTTCCTCTCCCCCTCTTCTTCTTCTTATTATTCTCCTTCTGCTCCTTCTTATTATTCTCCTTCTTCTGCTCCTACTTGTTATTCTCCTTCTTCTTCTTATTCTCGTGCTCATTCTTCTTCTTATTCTTCTTCTCCTTCTTCTGCTCCTACTTCTTATTATTATTCTCCTTCTTTTCCTCCTTCTGCTCCCTCTTATTATTATTATTCTCCTTCTTCTTCTTATTCTCCTTCTGCTCCTTCTTATTATTCTTCTCCTTCTTCTTATTATTATCCTCCTTCTTCTTCTCCTCCTTCTTATTATTGTTAGTCTCCTTCTTCTTATTATTCTCCTGCTCATTCTTCTTCTTATTCTTCTTCATCTTATTATTAAGTCTTGAAGACTTTCCAGTGTCAGAAAACTTACGTTTAAAGCTTTACCCAGTACCTCCTACTCCACTGATTGAGTCTCTTTCATTTCACAGACCTTGCACATGTATATAAATACTGAAGATATTGCACATGTACATACACAAATAGAACTCTAGCATATGTATATACACACAGATCTGTTTTACTGTTTCTATTATTTCTATTGTATGGGTATTTATGGAAATTATTTTCTTTCTTTCTTTGATGCTACTCATCCTACTTGTGCTGCTGTGTCAATTTAAATTTCCCCTACAGGGGATCAATAAACGTACTTTACTCTGATCGATCTTATCTTACCTCTGACTGTTATAAAGCACTGGCACTGGAGCCTCCTTCCATAAATGTTAAATAAACATCTCCTCGCAGAAAGCTTAGTAATTAAGTAATTACACACATTTCTAAAAAAAAAATATATGTTTATGTGGATTGTCCAAAATACTTGTATTTGGAAGTTATTACTATAGAAACGATAACATATTAGAATGATGCATCCCAATTCGCCTAGTATCCATCCTAAATAGTATACGAGATCAGAATTAGTGTGTCCCAAATAGTAGTATGTAGAAATGAGTATCCCAAAGGTACCCGGATGGTCTACTATTTCAGATAGGTTTTCAAAGTGTGAATCCCTGGACACTTTTTCAGCTAATATTGCCCACGGAGTTTTGTGACGTTTTGCTTCACTGAATTCGAACGAAAAGTGGAAAATAATAAATCAAGGGAATGGTAAATTAAATGCTATAGTATCAATTATATAAGGAATAATGAATGAAGCAAAGCTTAAATGCAACGAGGAGTTTGTTTACGGTGACAGCATGCGTAACTAGGCAACAATGTTCTCTTCTGATACATGATGTGTCAGTATGTCCCAGTACTTTTTTTTTTGCATACTCTTTTGCTACACACTGAAACGTATGTACTTTTGCTTCACAAAAAGAGTATAGAATTTTAGTGTAGTATAAGTAGGTGAATTGGGATTCAGCCTGAACACACTGATATAAACTTTGCAGCCGTACTACTGTCTGAGTCATGCTGTTTTTATTAATCTGACCATTTCGAATCAAGCATTCAACAGCTGTGTGGTATAAGACACTTTAATCGGTATAAACTCTCAGACAAATGAGAGCCATATCATCCTCAGTTAAGTGGCAAAATAATTTCTTACATAAATAACTAGCAATGTGCGAGATTTTAGTTTATGCACACAAGATGTGTAAGTGTATTCTATTTAAGGTTCTTATCAATAACCTTCTGAGGACTGACACACAGCCTGACTAGTCAGAGGAAATGGGTGTAGTAAGGCTCTCTCAAATAAACACAAAGCCACTGTGGAGCTGCTGACTGCCTGTTAGCTGAGAGCGATTGGCTGCGGATCAGCTGACAAGGCAGCGATTTGGTGTCGTGTTGGTAGAAAGGGGGCGGAGAGAATTTGGTGCAGCCAGAAAGGAGTGTAGGATGTTCAATCCAGCAGAGGATTACGTCATCGTCAAGATCCATGAAAGCACTTTCAATGCATGTTGGAAACGAATGGAAGAAAAAAAAAATTCAATCAGGATCACCGTTCATTTCTAGTAACGTACGATAGTTATTAAAACACACATGGTTTGCTTGGTTAGAATAAACAGACATGGAATAGTCCTGCTGATCTTCACCTGTGCTTATTAAAAAAAACAAGAGCATGATTTAAATGTTTTAAAAGTTTTAATGGACTTCCATGCTGAGTACAAATGTACAGGGGCTGAATGAGGACAGTCTGCCTTGTCTACATGCTGGATTAAAAAAAGAGCGAATGAGTAGTGTTTTATTTTCTCATGCTATTTCTGTTTCTTGAGTGAAATTCTGCTTTCTTTCATTGTGTCTCCTGGACTACAGACATGGAGAGAATTCTGGAAATCTTCACATCTTGGCAAGATTCATTCAGAGATGCTTCTCTTATAAAGAGTGTCATTTTTGTTCTTTTGATATATGAATAGGCCCACTTGTTCCCAATGCTGATGAAGAGGGACATGAATCTATTTCCAGTGCCACTGCTTTGCCGATAATTATGTAGTCAACACACAGAAACATCCCAACATCTGTCCTTATTCAGACTGGTATTAAACACGCCAGTCATGAATACAGGTCTACAGGAGGTGTCGTTTGGGTTCTACATACTAGCTAAGTGGATTGGAGAGCACCTACTGTCTGCGCTGCATGCGGAGAAGTTTCTGGAGCACCTTCACCTCTTTCTCCAGAGTTGGGTATTCATATAGGTCATCCAGAACATAGCGATACAGCGTCTGTAATAGTGAGACAAACCCCCCTTTAGGCATGACTTGCAATCGATGGAAGTGGCATGCTGTTTGTTTAGCACTGTAACACTCATTTGGCAAATAATGCGAGACTGAAACCCCAAGCTACATTTACGTTTCAACATCACCTCACCTCATTAGCAAAACATGCTGTGTCTCCGGCACAAACAATTCTGAACGCTGAGAGCGCTGACATTTCCACACTGTCTGACTAACCACATTAATAGCTCTTACTGTACCTTCATAAATAGTTTGGTGTGTTCGCCCTCCTGCAGAGTGTCAGGACAGAGTGCGATCCACTGGGAAAGCACGTGCAGGACTTTGCGCTTCCTTAGCAGAGTCTCGTTCCCTTCTTCCTTCATCCTGCCTCGCTTCAAACAATAGGTGGGCGACAGAACAGTTAAGGCATCAAAGCAGAAAGGTGTTACAAAGCTTCTAGGTGCTTCTACACAAATGCAAGCAAGGATTTGGAAGAGCCTGAGGGTACATACTGTGTACTGCACTACTGAGAAGAGTGCAGTTTTAATTGCATGCTTTCTGGAAGTGGGGAAAGCCTGGAAGAAAAACTATGCGTCATTAGATATGCACACGGTGTCTCAGACAGAAACCCTATGCACTCTAATTAGATATGCAAATAGTGTTTAAACAAGACTGCTTCCATTAATATACTCAGAACCTAGAGCATAAGAGTAAAGACAGCTACGGATATTCGCGTATTAGGATAAGAAAAGGATATTGTCCGAGAAGCGCTTGGCAAAGGTCACTGGTAGACATGAACACTGGATAAGTCAGCAAAAAGTCATCAAGAAGACGCTCTGAAAATAAACCAAACATACACAGAACAAATACCTGTTAAACAGGAAACTCCATACTGCTGAACACTGAAAACCCCAACAAGTTCACTGTACTCAACTGACTAAGTAAACTCGCTCCCTCAATATAATTGTGTAATGGGGTCTCCTAAAACTTGTATATTTAAGTTCACTTAACGTGGCGTTTGTATAGTATACTTAATTAAGTAAGTTCACTTTACATGGCGTTCGTATAATATATTTAATTAAGTTTACTTAACGTGGCCTTCATACGGTGTACTTAATCAAGTTCACTTAACGTGGCCTTCACATAGTGTACTTAATTAAGTTCACTTAACGTGGCGTTCATATAATATACTTAATCAAGTTCACTTAACGTGGCCTTCACATAGTGTACTTAATTAAGTTCACTTAATGTGGCGTTCATATAATATACTTAATCAAGTTCGCTTAACGTGGCGTTCATATAATATACTTAGTCAAGTTCACTTAACGTGGCGTTCATATAGTGTATTTCATAGTTTACTGAACACGAATCTAACTCGGGTAGCGGGAACCTGTGTCCTTAAATAATTAAGTTCACTTAACTTGGTGTTATTTCAGGTGTACTTCAATACAGGGTGTCCCAAAAGTCTCCACACATAGGATAAATTAACACTTTTTAGCAAAAAAATAAACTTTATTTACAAAGCATCTTTCATATGACTGCCATTTCTTTGTAAACACACACACACACACACACACACACACACACACACACACACACACACACACACAGAGTCGTCTCTCCTACTCATGATGAACTCTTGAACTTCACTACACCGGTACCAGCAATAGACGAGATGAAGAGGACCTCTTTCTATAATTATCTACCAATCAGTGCATTAGTTCTCTTGTTGCCAGGTGGAACTCCTTTCATGGCCAATCACATAAAAGAACATCCAGAGTGAGCTATTTTAATAAATCATGATTTTCATAACACTTGAAATCTTGTTTATGTATTTTGTAAGTAAACAAGTTAAACAAACTTTGATTTGTGATTTATGGGGATTTTTGGGTCCAAAACGCGACATTTTACGTAATGTTTAGTCATGATTACTTAACTGTTTAAGTATGTAAAGCTTGAATCCTACAGCATGGGCATGTATACACAGCGCTGTCTATAAGATTCTGTCATTGTTTATACTTTTACAAGATAAATGATTATAAGCAATTTAAGACTGAAGCTATTATTTCTTTTTTTTTTGTAATAAGCAGAGGAAGACTAACGCATGCTTTTATTTTCATCTCTCTTCGTTTCCTTGCTCTTTTCTGTTTCACAGTATTAATCAAAAGACTGCTCCATACAAGAACGCAGCCTGAATGTGTGGCTGCTTTGTGCCTGAAAGGATGAGCCCTTCTTCAGCAGTGACTCTGAGTCAGACTGAGGCTTTGTTTAGTCTCGTAAAGCCAGAAGTGATGTCAATCAAGAATTCATGCCTGGAGATGCTAAGGAGAAAGTCTGGCTTAAGGGTGGATGGAATAAAATCAGAAAAAAGGCAACAAACAGTGTTAAATTTAGAAGTCAATAAAATGCCCCGTGAAGGCGGAGCTTAAAGTAAGAGCAGCAATGGGGAAAAACGTATTCTTGTCAGCGACATCTGATTGTTAGCAAGCGTACAGTACCATGGATGTAGACCCTGCTGGATAGATGAAAAGTCATCAGATAAGAAGCCAGTGAAGCATGCATCTGTGTGCTGCAAGGACAGATAACAGATTATATGCAGTAAAAACAAGCATTATCTGTTTTGCAGACTCGCTTGAGATGCTGTTACTCCTCTGGATGCTCAAAGTACGTGGACTACAGGAAATTAGAATGGGTTTAAGAGGGAAAGCGTTTAGGCATGGCAGTGTTTGTGCTTGTCCTTGCAATGTCTCCAGCCCCCACGAGACTAAAGTGTCTTTAATTTCACAAAGCTTTACAGGCCATTGTCCACTCACTAACACCAAAACCAAGGGGAACATACCATTGTAAGCAAACATTTTATTGATGTTCCTGCTTTGTGTCTTTCTTTATGAGGTTATGAGGCACCTTCTGGTGCAGTGTTGAGGTAAAAAAAAATATATAATAAAAATAAATAAAAGAAGAGACACACAGTGGTCAGTTTATCCTGGAAAGCTGCAAAAAAAACCAAAAAAAAAAACCCATGAAGGTATGAAGCTGCAATATATATATATATATATATATATATATATATATATATATATATATATATATATATATATATATATATATATATGATATGATATATTTGACACTATGCTGACAAATCAACACCACAGATACAACAGTAAATAATAATCTGCTATTATACTATATAAACTAAAGTCGTCATAATAACAGTAATAAATAAATATAACGGTTTGAGTAGTTTCTGATACAAGCAAACCCCATGTACCTACTGGATCCAGTGGGTGGAGTGTATGAATAGTTGTTCACATTTGAAGACTTTTAATATGGCTGACCTGTGCACTGATCTCTCCCTGCCACCACATCATCAGTCTACCTCTCCTGGGTAATGACTCCTCTCAACCTTGCTCAGCTTTAATTTGCTCCTCTGGACTTTTGGCATACTCCAACACATTCATCCATCCATCAGTCCACCCACCCATCAATACCCCACACCGTACAGATCCATTAGGACGAGAAAGCACATGTGCTCTCAAATCATTCAGTGCGTGTTCTTTTCCCTTCCCCAAGAAACCTGCAAGAAACTCAATAATTGAAAGTGAAAGGCAGCTGGATAAATGTGCTGACACAAACATGCTACACACATTACATACAGCTTACACGGTGTACAGCCTCGGATAAGACGTACCGTATGATTAAGTAAATACATAAGTATGAAACAAGCTGAACATGCCACATGTGTCTATGGCTCACCTTTCTTATTTTCTCATAAATCTCTTATTTCTTATAATTCTCATAAAAAATGAATATGAAAGACAAAAAATTTTTCAACAAACAAAAAAGTATATTATTCTAATCCCTCTTGCTGCAGAGATGAATTTGTATTTCTGCTGTAATTAGTTTATAAAATGTTCTGCTTATTGCCATTTATGTTCATTTTCTATCTGGCAAAAACATTTAACAATGAAGAACAAAAATATCTATCTTTTTATCTAATATTAAGCTGAGTAACAACAACAACAACAACAACAACAACAACTATACTACTTCTACTACTACTACTAATAATAATAATGTTAATAAAACGTTCTTACTATCAGACAATAAAAACCTAAGGTGTAAAACTACCAGCAAAATCTGAGAAAACAAAAAGTAATAATAATAATAATAATAATAATCAGCATAATCATCACCATACAGTACACACACATACACACACAAACATGGTGACTGTTTACTCTTTTTAAACATTGCAAAGACCATTATTCTGAATTTTATGACACAATACATATCTGAGAGTAAAATTTATCACATAGAATTTACATACTCCACAGTAATCCGTCTCTGTAAAATTAAGAACCTTAAGACTTAACAACCGCTTTTGACCCAGCTTTTATATATATATATATATATATATATATATATATATATATATATATATATATATATATATATATATATATATATATATACACACACACGTATATAAACACACAGTAATCTGCTAATAAATGTTGTCATTGCTGAATTGCACATTTTGCAAGCTGGTATATTTTCTTATTACTCTGCAATATTCAATCCAATGTTATTATCTCTCGCCATTAAATTTTGTTGTTCATGATTTAACGTAGTTCTAGTGGATCCCTGTAACATAGTGTATCATTTTACATAAATAAATATTGGATTGAAGAATAAGATCTGAGGGAGTCGGACGTTTACTGTACTACTTCAATTAAAGTTCAGCTGATTATGCAGGCTATTGTACAATATTGTACAAAAAATTCAGCTGATTATGCAGAGTCTTCAATTAAAATTAGGCTGATTGTGCAGGTCATTATAACACTGAGTGAATAAATGAAGTAGAGAGAGAAGGGCTGATAGGGAGGAAGGGAGGGGGGAGAGAATAATCAAACATGCATGGTTCTATAGTGAAAGTGACAGAGAGTGTGTTCTTCCTTAAGCTGCAAATCCTATTAGGCACACTCTGTTCGTTGGTTGATATGTGTGTATGGCATGTTGGTGGTATTGTAAATTCCACTTTAATTTCACACTCACTTCCCGAGCTTTGTGTTTGCATTCAGCTCCAGTGAATCCCTCACACAATTATGATAATCTGCAGAGCAAAGCTGTCTGCAGCCTGTGGTGCTGCCTTGTACAGGCACATAATATTCTAAATGACATCACA
Organism: Ictalurus furcatus; assembly: GCF_023375685.1. Classification (NCBI taxonomy): domain Eukaryota; kingdom Metazoa; phylum Chordata; class Actinopteri; order Siluriformes; family Ictaluridae; genus Ictalurus; species Ictalurus furcatus. Next base: position 14,017,284 of record NC_071255.1, on the reverse strand, counting down.
CACACCACACTATATCTATATCTATATATATATATATATGAAGAAATGACAATTACTGAAGAAATGATACTTTGCTACAATGTAAAGTAGTGAGTGTACAGCTTGTATAATAGTGTAAATTTGCTGTCCCCTCAAAATAACTCAACACACAGCCATTAATGTCTAAACTGCTGGCCACAAAAGTGAGTACACCCCTAAGTGAAAATGTCCAAATTGGGCCCAAAGTGTCAATATTTTGTGTGGCCACCATTATTTTCCAGCACTGCCTTAACCCTCTTGGGCATGGAGTTCACCAGAGCTTCACAGGTTGCCACTGGAGTCCTCTTCCACTCCTCAATGACGACATCACGGAGCTGGTGGATGTTAGAGAACTTGTGCTCCTCAAGCTTCCGTTTGAGGATGCCCCACAGATGCTCAATAGGGTTTGGAGACATGCTTGGCCAGTCCATGACCTTCACCCTCAGCTTCTTTAGCAAGGCAAAAGTTGTTATCATACTGGAATACTGCCCTGCAGCCAGTTGGAGGTTGGCGAATACATGGCAAGGGATCTGAGACCATTCCTCCATACAGAATCTCTCCAGATCCTTCACATTTCAAGGTCCATGCTGGTGGACTCTCCTCTTCAGTTCACCCCACAAGTTTTCTATGGGTTTCAAGTCAGGGGACTGGGATGGCCATGGCAGGACCTTGATTTTGTGGTCAGTAAACCATTTTTGTGTTGATTTTGATGTATGTTTTGGATCATTGTCCTGCTGGAAGATCCAACCCTGGCCCATTTTAAACTTTCTGGCAGAGGCAGTCAGGTTTTCATTTAATATCTGTTGATATTTGATACAGTCCATGATGCCAGGTATCCTAACAAAATGTCCAGGTCCTTTGGCAGAAAAACAGCCCCAAAACATAAAAACAAAAAGAGCCACCACCATATTTAACCATGGGCATGAGGTACTTTTCCATATAGCTACCTCTCTGTGTGTGCCAAAACCACCTCTGGTGTTTATTGACAAGAAGCTCTATTTTGTTTTCATCTGACCATAGAACCCAATCCCAGTAGTGTCAGGCAAACTGAAGATGCTTGAGTTTGTTTTTGGATGAGAGTAGAGGCATTTTTCTTGAAACCCTTACAAACAACTTGTGGTGATGTAGATGACTTCAGATTGTAGTTTTGGAGACTTTCTGGTCCCAAGACGCTAACGTCTTGCAATTATCCAGCTGTGATCCTTGGAGATTTTTTGGCCACTCGAACCATCTTCTTCACAGTGCGTTGAGACAATATAGGCACATCCTCTTCCAAGTTCATAACATTCATAACATTAATTATTGCCCTGATGGTGGAAATGGGCATTTTCAATGCTTGTGCTATTTTCTTATAGCCACTTCCCATTCTGTGGAGCTCAACAACCTTTTGCTGCACATCACAGCTATATTCCATGGTCTTACCCATTGAATGACTAAGGGAATTTGGCTTGTGTGTTACCTCATATTTATACCCCTGTGAAACAGGAAGTCAGGGTTAAACAATTTCTTTTTGATAAAAGAAACTGTTTGCAATTGTTTGATATCCATGAGAGCGGAGTATTTTTGTGATTTTATTTATTTATTTATTTTTACAAAAGCTCAAAAGGTTAAACAATAGTCAATAAAGACAATTTTTCACAGTCTTCTTTGATCATATTTACCAAGGCTGCTAATATTAGTGGAAGCACTGTGTGTGTATATAAACACACACACACACACACACACACACACACACGATGCACACTCAGACAGTACCTATACATATGTATGTTTATCTCACGCACAGCTTGAGAGCTTGGTTCTTTCAAATTCAAATCATTTCTACATTTCCATGCTACGCTATTTATCCATAATTTGCATAACATTTAATGCATATAATTTAATTCATCATCCAGATGAAACCTGAATCGAGTTACATCCTGATCCACACCCAATTTCCTCTTTGCACAGGCCATTTTGCTGGATATAGATCACTGTGTGCTGCTCTGTGCTTCACCCAGCTCTCTTGCTCTGCCTCATTACTCCAGCATGTGCTCATTTCAGTGGAATTATAATGAATTTTTAATAATCGTAGAGATTAAGGTGGTCACTGGGGAAAACAGCTAAACCTTTCAGAGCTCTTACAAAGTGGAAAAACAGTAACAGTAATGCATTAAGGGGCAAATTCACAGGACTTTCAGACAGATATCGGAATGTGACACTGATTTTAGATACTGATTCAGAATCACGTGGCCTTGAGTGACACGATTCTTTTTTTTTTCTTTTCTTATTCTGCAAGGACGGGTACTGATCTCAGTCAAGATACAATAACACTAATCTCAATTCAAACTGAAATAACATATGCTTGAATTCTATGCTTACATGCTTGTTTTAATCCACATCAGCACTCAGCACCTCCTGACTCATTTATTACATTGCATCTTTTTTCCACTTGGCAATAAAGACTAAACTGCCAAGAATCCATTAAAATCCACCTCCATGTTCTACACTGAGAACTACAATGATGTGATGATTGTGATTATCTACAAAGTGACTCTGTGGCCTAGCTGCAGGACAGAGTGTATGTACGTTACTAACACTCGCAACACCAACATAGGGAGTCAAAATAAACATGAATAATCCAGTTGCTCACTGCCTCGCTGTCTTACATCAAGTGAACTCTGATGTAATTACACCTGGACCCCCATATCTGATTAACATACATAACTTTCTGCTCTACTCCTGCTGGGTGTGAGCAAGGTATGAAAACGAGACACATGTGGTGTCAATTGGACAGGAGCTCATTACAATAGGCTCACACGTGTCATGTCCAATGCATGTCCTAGCTACAAATTCCTTCTGGATAATTAAGCTCAAAAAATCTGTCACATCCACCAATAGCAGATTGTATTATGTGTACAATGTCAACAGGGAGTGCACTCGGGTGAATGTAACTTAATGGAATCTGGTCAATTTATTGGCCAGACTATAAAGTTGCCTTTTGTTCTTTATTTCCAAACAGAACAGGAGTTACTCTCCCAAATTTCGGGGGTCAAATCTGTGTATGTGACTTGTTTGAAGAATATGATGAAAAACTGGGGGGGGGGGGGGGGGGGGGGTACGGTTAAAAAATCACCTCTCGATTTTCAATTCAACTCTAGTTGAACTGCATACAGTCAGTGGAACACTAGTGGTGTCCTTAACTGAAAGGAAACAGAGGTGTAATCACGTACCAGGAAAGAAATTACATTAGAAATTAGTAAAGAAACTACACTTAAGGCTAATTCTTCTGGGGAGATTAATTGTATGATATAGTAATTATGTTTTTGCCATTCTTAATTAATCAAGATTCTCTAAAATTAGCTAGTTAGTATTTATTGCATAAAAGTGTATTTAAAGGGGGACCAAACGTCTGAGACCACTAAAGAAAATGCTTCTATTTTTGCAAGTTTACAAATTTTATACAAAATGTTTAATTACAAATGATTTGATTAGCAATAACTTGACTGAAAAGTACCATTTTATAGAATATTTACATGAATTTGAAAATATCTGACCTTTAAATGTCACAAAAATTTCAACAGTGACCAACAAATGGTACAGAATCTTAAATGCTGAATATTCAAGATTTTGGACATTTTCTTTTCTCCATATTACTTGGTTAAACTTTCTGTTTATTTCCAGTTATAAATGGAAAAAAAGCAACAGAATTTCAAATGTGGTCTCAGACTTTTGGACCCCACTGTATATTCAGAATTTTTTAGATCCACTCAATTACTGTATCTAAAAAACATACAGATTTACAGATAAAGTCAATCTGTGTGTTAATTTAATCTAATGATTTTGTTCCTAATTCAGCTGAATCTTAGCAATTATCAAGCCAATATTAGCCAACACTGCAATATTTAGCAGCACTACGAAGAAGACTAAGGTTCTAATACCGTTTAAATATCATTAGATACTACAACTGACCGCAGCTAAAATGTAATATCTTTAATAGTTTTAAAAATAAATTAAAGAAAATTATTCCTTCCACTCATCAACAAATTGCTCTGAAGATGCAACAATTCTGGACAGCAACAGCACAAAATCTGGAAATAGCAACAAAAAAAAAAAACCCCAGCAGGACATGAGGAGCACTGGAGGCTGACAGAGTGACGATGAAGGTAAGGCTCAGAGGGACTGAGACATTTTTGAAGCACAGGTATGTCTGGTCACTGACGAAAAATCTACCGCATGTAGCACATGCACACCTACAATACCTCTAGTTTTAGATTTTACTTAAATGATTTCAAGTTTCCCAGCAGATAATGTGCTTGTGCATGTGTGTGTGTGTAATCAGTGACTCCAGTCTGACCTAAGCATTTCATTACTTTCTACTATCATCCATATGGACCTGGATTACTGCTGTTCATTGACTGCTGCTCACCAATTATCTTCAGCAGGCCTTGAGCAGCAGCCATCCAACCTGAGCTCTGCTGCTATGGTGACTGAATTCATTACAGGAGGATAAAGGATATGTTGTAGCAGCATCTCAGCCCACAATAAAGCAAACACTCCTTTATACAGAGACTGTAAATCCAGATCTCCAGTCCGCACAAGATTTGTCGTTTTGTAGATGCTCTGGCCGTCTGTCATATAGTCATCACAATTTGGCCCTTATCGAAGGTGTTCAGATCGTTACGCCTGCCCATTTTTCCTGCTTCCAACACAGCAACTTCGAGAACTGCCTGTTCACATTTTGACTAATATATCCAAACCCTTGACAGGTGCCATTGTAACTAAATAATCAAATGTTATTCACGTCACCTGTCAGTGGTTTTAATGTTATGGCTGACACTCACCATCCACTTTAATAGGAATACCTGTACACCTGGTGAGCAGAAAAGCATCTCAACATGTACAAAACACCAAACCTTGAGGTGGAGCTACAACAGCAGAAGACCACAACTGGGTTCCACTCCTGTCAGCCAAGAACAGGAATCTAAAGCGATCAGACTCACCCAACCTGAACAACTGAAGATTAGAGGGGGGGGGGGGGAATCACCTGGTCTTTTTCCAGTCTTCAACGTTCCAGGTTTGGGTGAGTCTGTGCCCATGATAGCATTAGAGTCCTGTTCTTGATCACACTTTTTCTCCATTCTGATGTTTGATGTGAACATTAACCATTAACTGAAGACCCTGACCTGTATCTGCATGATTTTATGCACTGTGCTGCTGCCACATGACTGGCTTATTAGTAAACTGCATGAATGTTCAGGTGTACCTATTTAAGTGGTAAGTGAGTGCATGTGTGTGTATATATTGAAATTGTGATCCATGATCAAGCAAGACATGGACCACCAGTGAAAGAATTTTCGTTCGTGTATTTCTGTGCCGCTCTTAGCTTCTGAGTATTTTGTGCTGTTGTGTTGTAATGTGGACCGTGATGACTGAAAGATACGCTTCACCAGGAGGACCACAACACCATCGCTCCACTACAAGTCAATCGATGCCTGCAAACCCTCCTGTGTACCTTTACCCAACATATTCCTTTGAACACAATCCAGTTTGTGTGCAAGATCATGAACAATGACAAGCATGTGAGCTGATTGATTCTCAAAAGCACATCCTCAGCTGTGTGAAATCAATACTCCTGTACAAGCACACAGAATGACAATCACACGCAATAATAATGCCGATCCTCTCATTCCTCCATCAGTCAACTGCTAATACGGAACAATTCTGTCTCTCTACACCTTCAACATCCAACACTAAGAACTCATTTGAACTAAGATATCCCAGACATATTCCAATATAATCCAAAAGCAATAGAGGTGCCATGAATCTATTCTATTCCACACCACAATCTCTAAATCGTGCATATAAAACCCTGCTAGATGTGAAAATGAGCTCATTAGGCACGTACGAGTGGAATCAGTTCTTCTGACTATTCATAAATTACCTCAGTCTTTCTCCCACACACACACACACACACACACACACACACACACACACTCTAGCAACACCAAGACTCAGATATAAATAAATGGGAAAAAAAATACATGCAACTGATGAGGTGGCACACACTAATCTAATACACACAAACACTGCATCATGCACACAGTTCACACAGATACACAACATTCCATACATTACCACATACCACACTGACCATATGATTTGGCTAATCTGGACATTTGGTTATATCAATTAAAAGTGTAATGTGGGGGAGAATGTGACAGTTCCTGTAACAGCAGTCAAGGTTGAATCATCAGCAGCCATAAAGCACTTAAATAGAGAGAGCAGCAGCCACAGAGACTCGATTTGACAGACAGAGAGAGAGAGAGAGAGAGAGAGAGAGAGAGAGAGAGAGAGAGAGAGAGCGAGCGAGCGAGAGAGAAAATGCAACAGCGATTACATTGATGGCTTTAATGAGGTTAGCACTCACTCAGCTGAACTGATGCTGAGTCTAGCACAGTCACAGTGAGCTCATTCTTTCTACATGGAAAAAAAAAAGAGCCAAGGATGAATATCGTACTGCATGATCATGCACATTAATATAATAAATAAGGAATAAAGCACTTATTGCTGTTATTGGAAAATAACTAACAACATGTTAACACCCTGAAGAGGATTCTTTTCCAATAACAGCACATCCTGAAGTGTTTTATTCCTCTTACATTAAAGCAATTTACCTATGACCTTTTATGAACTCAAGAACGATACGTCGTGAGGTTTTTTTTTTATCCATATATAGTAATGTTCAATGTTGTGGACCATCTGAGAAACAGGATCAATCCTGTTATCACTGATGTTACAGCAGCTATAAACATTCATCCCCTAACCAGTCTTTTTCTTTCTCTCTCTCTCATCTCTCTCTCCCCCTCTCAGTTAACAAGGCAATAAAACACAGCTTGTCATGTTACTGAGAAACCACAAAGTCCTCTGTCCTGAAAACTCTCCTGAGGCAGAAAACGTAGAGTAACACCGTGCTGACACTGGAGACTCCTTCCAAAGAAATCTTCACCGTGTCAACAATTTAGTCTGTTTCTATGAATGTCCACCATACAAGTCCTTGTGTAAGTTGCTACTATATAGAAACGATACCGTATTAGAACGAACACATTAATATAAAGCTGTGATTCGTCTTGAATCTGAGACTACTCTCAGAGTTTCTGACCAATCAGATATGGTGTGGTATACAACACCATAATTATTTGTTCCATTCATGTGTCATTATGAAGATATGATAGACAATAGGTGTAATAACTAACAATAACAAAAGTAACTAAGAATTGCATTATTATTATTATTATTATTATTATTATTAATAGTAGTAGTATTATATTTCATATAATTATGTGTCCACGTATCTGTGTGTTCTTCAGTTATGTTAAGCCCATGTCTAAAGAGTTTAAACTACACAGTAACTGGGCTCGTCTAGAGAGGATCAGAATTAAAACATCACCACAGGGAAACAAGGTGATCAGCAGAACTGACACACATGGACTCGGTCAACTCTTCTTTGCCATTAACTTCAGCAGTTCAATATTCAAGTACTTTAAATGCACACCATACAATATAAACATATATTGGATATAGAGCTATGTTTTTGAACATATGAGTCAACATGTGAGTCAAGTACGACTTGAGATTCAGTCCCGAACTTGAGTCCCCATTTCTCCTGGAGGAATCCCAAAATTTGCCTGTACATGTATGAAAGAGCCAGTTTAAATGCTCAGCTTATGTGAAACAATATTATAACAGCTTGGAATGTAATAATAATAGAAAAGAAATTAATAACTATATTTCACAAAGTGCAAAGAAACATTTATTGAACGTTTCTGTTTTAATTTTGCTTAAAATCTAAATTTGCGGAAAATGCGGAAAAATGATTATTTAGGCTGAAGGGGACAAGGTGACAAAACAGGATTGTAATCTCATGACAAACATTAACTCTGCTCTGTAAAACTGGCTTTCACTAAAGAGCTGGTGAAATCCTCCTTTAAGACATACACCCTTCTCAGAAGATTTCCAGCTAATAACGCAATGTTCGGTTTAACCCTTTAAACTCCGAGGAGCTGTCAGCAGATTCTGTAGGACTTCTCCACAGCCTAATAGTTACACCACAGCCAGATAAAAATATTACGTTAAATAACTAAATATAAAGCGGAGACCTAGCACCAGTAGTGCAGTACATGTACAACTGCTGGTCTTTTAACCACACATGTGAGACACTACTCGTATTCTGCCTAGAGATACACTTGGGACTCAAACAATAGCAATCCTCGCTCTGTTGACATTTTATATGCGCACACTCCTCATTTGTAAACTAAGCAAAAGTAAACTGAGAGCAATTAAAACTGAGTGTAATGTTCCATCTGGCTAAAAACAGCACCGCGCTCTCTAGGGTAAAGTGTGAGATGAGAGCCCACCTGTCTCTCTTGCTTGAGAGCCCCCGCTGTCCTCGTCCAGCGTCAGGTGGCTCAGCAGGTGTTCCAGAACCTTCTCTGGGCTGGCAGGCACGCTGGCGTACCTGTGAGACAGAGGTGAGTCACTGGATGAGTCTTCCTCCTCAATGGAGGACAGTGAGCGGCTGCTGCTGCACCACTCCTCGTCCTCCGTGCCCTCCTCGTCGATGTAGCGGAAGTATGGTACGTCGAAGGTGGGTACCGTCACCCGATCACCGCTGCTGCTGTCCGAGCCGCCGTCCTCGTCCTCGTCTTCCTCCTGCTCCACCAGCGCCGCCAGCATCACCCTGCCCTCCAGCGGACGCTTGCTGCCCATGCTAGCACCGGCACTTACCTACCACATTGACTCGGGAGCTCCGGGGTGCCTGATGAACCCTGAGGACAAGCTGCAAGCCCTGCGCTGCTTACCAACTTCAGTGTAAAGTGCTCAGTTTGAGAGAGCCAGTGGAAATGCAGCACATACTCAGTGAATGGTGTTCGCTTTGTGTGGAGAAAGAGAGAGAGAGAGAGAATGAATGAAGGGAAGAGAAGAGACTGAAAGAGTGATGGGAGTGAAGAAGAGAGAAAGAGAAAGGGAGAGTGTGGAAGAAAGGGAAAGAGTGTGCACTCACGAGCCTGTACACACCCATGTGTGTGTGTGCATTCATGCAGCTCACCTCCTGGCATGAGAGGAGGGGGAAGAGGAGGAGGAGGGTGCTTGCTCTGACGTAGTCCTCTGAAACAGCAGCATCTCTCGGCTCCTTTCTCTCACACACACACGGACTGCTGCGTCACCGAGGGGCTGAGGAGAGAGAGAGAGAGAAAGAGAGAGAGGGTGAGAGGGAGGGAGGTGGAGTGTATCACCAAGGAGATTCCCTTTTCCTCCTGATTTCCATCAATATATACCCCCCTCCAAATCCCCAAATTATACCAGCCACATCAAGCAGTTTTTTATTTTATCATCCGCCGACACAATGCAGGCCTCCGCATTCATATTCATGCACGGTTTTATGCATATTTTAATGGAGTTCATTAGCAAAAGTGTCAGTTAATCACTGTAGTCTGGCTTCAGTTTGTAGTGTCATGCACTGTGCAGTTTTCTAAGCTGCGTGTGTGTGTGTGTGTGTGTGTGCGTGTGTGTGTGTGTGTGTGTGAGTGAGAGAGAGAGCATATATCAGAGGCGGTGCCTTTAGAACAAAGGAATCAGGAGGTGTATGGGTCATGCTATAACTCTGCCACCTCATCACTTGGATGTTATCAATCTTACACACTCGTATAATCCGTAAAACATTGGCCACACACACAAATATGACAAATATGGGAGGATCTCTTTATGGTAATTCTTCTCTGCTGTGCCCTAAGCTGAAGAAATTGCTAGGAAGTGCTGTGCCTTGGGGCAATATCTAATCTATTTTGCTCCTAGCCAAGTCCTGTGTGGTTGAGCATGATTCTATAGCAGGGAGAGGACTGTTTATATCAATCCTTAACCAGTGTGGTTTAGTTCATGAGATTACTGCATTGTACAGCACAGTAACTGGTTTGTTATAGTGCTGCACTAGAAACCTTATTCAGCTGGGTGTGTAAATGTGGGTGTGCTGGTACTGGGGACAAAGAGGAAATTATTTCTTACACAACTGCATTATCAGGCCCAGTATTAAAACTGACGGTCATTGATGCACCAGTGTGTGTGTGTCTGTGTGTGTATATATATTTGCATTTTAATGTGTTATTGTTTCCCGCATCCTGCTCATGAACCATAGTTGCCCTTCAGTCAATTTTAGTGTGTGTGTGGTTGGTGTATGTACGTGTGGTGTGTGTATGTATGTATATATGTGTGGTGTGTGTGTATGTCTACGTATTTATATATATATATATATATATATATATATATATATATATATATATATATATATATATATATATATATATATGTGTGTGTGTGTGTGCGCGTGTGTGTGTGTGTGTGTGTGTACAAAGAAATGGTAGTCATATGAAAGATGCTTTGTAAATAAAGTTTCTTTATTTTGCTAAAAAGTGTTCATTTCCCCTATGTGTGAAGACCTTTGGGACACCCTGTATTGAAGTACACCTGAAATGAACACCAAGTTGAGTGAACTTAATTATTTAAGGACACAGGTTCCCGTGTGTGTGTGTGTGTGTGTGTCTATGTATGTACATGTGTATGTGTGTGTGTATGTCTATGTATGTATGTATGTATGTATGTATATGTATGTATGTGGTGTATGTGTGTGTGTGTGTGTGTGTGTGTGTGTGTGTGTGTGTGTGTGTGTGTGTGTGCACATAATTAAGCAGGCAGACAGGCTGGAAGACCTTGCACTTTTCTGCCCTAATTGCCAATTGCACCGAAGACCTTAATCACACCTGTCCACACACACACACACACACACACACACACTGATGAGAGGCTCTTGCATCCAGTCAATCAACAGCAAAAACTGCAACGACAACTAACCCACTAAAATGGCTTTTACTAGGACAATCAGCTTCTCCCCTTTAAACACACTCCATTAGAGCTGTCACAGACACACACTGATGTCTATAGGCACTGTACTCTGTCTAGCTTTTACTCAGGAAAAGAACAATATTAAAAAACACAATCTAGGACAACTCTACAAGCCCAAAGCTCCACACAGTTTTGCATTACACAGAAAACTGTTTAATAGATAACACACCATTATCATAGTAAACAGACCACTGGCACCAATACACTTGAGAAACCTTTTACACAGCCCAGGAATTTTTTTCAAAGAACTCTTGAAGGCTAACACATGCTTCCTCCAAGAAACATACAACCAGCCAACCAGCACCTTTTCGAACTCGTGATACATCACAGGGCAGTGTAACACACACTGAGGAAAGCGCTATCTGCCCTCTTCCGCATACACAAGCTCACATATGTCTATGATTGGCTAGTTCTGCTCTGATTGATGGCATGAAAGATTGTATCATCCCACCCAACCATAAAACAAGGCCAATTTTGCTCCCTTAGATCCATGGCCATGTATGGTTGTGGAATCTTCAAGATTCAAACTCATGATAGGGTGAACGCTTTTTTGTTGCACCACTCATAGGCCCTCAAGCAACATATTTAGTTCTTGATCCAACGGAAGTAAGTTTCTCTAAACAAAACTTAAAAGAAAAAAAAAAAAAAACTATTGGGGTGCAGCTTTCACTGCAAAATTTTGTTAAGGAGGAGAGGAAAAGAAGAAGTAGAAGAAGAATAACATGACTAATAATAATATCAGGATAGATCCAGACCTCTTTATTTCCTCAAAAAAGTATAGAAACCTTGTAGAAAAGCATCTTTCAGGGTGAGTCAAATGAAAATTTGTTTGTTTTTATTTTAGCATTTATTGCACATAGGTGTCACAAAAATGTATCATGGTTAAGGTAGCAGTAGAAGAGGCTACTGAGAACCATGGACCAATAGTACAATTTTACTTCTGCAGCCATAAATTGAAATGTACTGTTTCTCTAATTGATATTGCACTTTTAAGGTTTTCATTTGACTCACACTTATATAAAGTCCCTTCTGAAAGTATTCATATTGTGATCTCAAACCTAAATGTCTTCAGTGTATGGCAAAAACTAAAGAACTGGCCTAGCTGTTCCAGTGAGCCCACAGTGAGAGGATCTCACAAAATGCAGTGTCTGAACTTCACCAAGCATCAATAGAACTGGTGTCCTGTTTTGTGGTCAGATGAGACCAAAATCACACTTTCTGGTCATCCACACCATCAGTACGTTTAAAAGGAAAAGTACCTTTTAAAAAAAAAAAAAAAAAAAAAAAAGGCACCTATACTATAGATTATGGAATTGGGATCAGTGATCAGTGCTTTGGGGCTGATTTATCACTGGGTATTCAGGAGCTCTTGTAAAGATGATGTAATAGCACCATGAATTCTGCTGAGTATTCCAGCCGAGAACATGGTTGCCTCTGCCGAGAGGTTCAGAATTGGCTATAGGTAAAGCTTTCAACAAGGTGATTAACCAAGCACATGTTCAAACATCCAAGCTCCTACAAGTTTCTTCAAATGTTTAAGAAAGAGACTCTGTATTGTTATCTTTAGGGTAGGGGTTCCATCCATCCATCCATCCATCCATTTTCCATATCACTTATCCTACACAGGGTTGCAAGAGAGCCTGGAGCCTATCCCAGGGAACTCAGGGCATAAGGCGGAGGACACCCTGGATGGAGTGCTAAACCATCACAGGGCAATGGTAGGGCTTACAAAATATAATTCTAAAACTAGTGGGGTTTTTTTTTCTTTTTACTAAATGTTTTGTTTGAAAAACACCATTAACTAAATCTATACAATGTTCTGTATGTTTGAGTTGCATAGCACTTGTGCTATTCTTTTATATATTATTTTTTTGTTCATTTTCATGAGGCATGCCAATCATTCTGGAAGCCGCTGTAACTGATCATTCTTAGAGTATGTTGTCAGTGTAAGGTATCAGGGCCAAACAAGCAAACAAATTAAACCCTGTGACAGCTGAAATATCCAAAAGATCAATTCAGAGAAAGATCAATAGAAATGACCACAGAGGTCATCCCTGTGCTATACCTCTGGGGAAGTACTTACCTCTCCATTGGTCTTATTGTGCATTATCAGTACACAGTAAAACAGCATGATTGAAGCTGTCGTTTGAGTGAGAGGTCATTTATACCCTGACTACCTGGAGGCTATTGCAGAAGCTTAATATCTGACTTATTAATATAATTTTTTTTTCATGTTATTATAGCCTATGGCTATTTCTTGTATCTATTCAGTTTTGACTAGACTTATTTATGATGTCTGCTTTCTGCAAGCTTAAAAGGGAAAAAAAAACATGTAAACTATCGGAGCTATGCTATGTAGAAGCTAATTATGAGGACCTCTTTATCTTTCATACTGTGGTCAGGCACTGTGCTAAAGACATTAAAATGTACACTTCCATAACACAGTGAAGTTATCTATGTATACTGTATATACGTAGGCAGGGAAATAGACTACAACCTAAAACTTAATAGCACTGTTATATCATGTTTCTTGTTATATCTTGCACATCCTTTTAAAAGGCGAATGAAAATGTTTAGAAAAAAAATTGGTGCTGATATTCACCCAAACACAATTACATAACTGTTTGGAAACCCTACAGAACACAAGCTTCTGGAAATCAAGTGGTCAAATACCAGTTTGTGTCTGTAATCATTGACACTGAATTCATGGATTCATGTTGTCATTAATGTAGGCAATGTACACACAAATTTTTCATTCACGTTAAATAATATTTCATACGAAGCAGCACTAAAAGTATATACTGTCCCTATATGAAACAAATTATTTGATACATGCCAGTGTGAAATGAGAACTGAAGAACACTCAAAGGTCAACCTTTGTACAGGCAAGAGTAAACCACAACGTTTGTTTAATTCCAGAGTTTACAGCCATGTTAGCTGTAACTGTTTGAGTAAAAGCAGAGATGTCCCAGGACATCATTCACTATGAATGGTATGCACTTTTAAAGTAGGAATCTAAATCAAAAGAGCAGACTGCAACCAAATGGCCATGTGCTTGCTTATAAGCATCGACATACACCAGAGCACAGTCATGTTTTAAGCAGAGACACCCAATTCGAATAACAGAACATATACTCTATCTGGTTCAGTTATTAAATGATAACTGATGCTTTTTTTTTAACCACATGGAAAAATGATACATCTCAAGTATCCTGTTTGACATTACACAGAATGTGAGATAAGGTCAGCCAGTCAGTACATATAATCACATCACAAACTATGTAAACTAACTAATATACACTGTTTGAACTAGAAACACTTCTGAAGGGAATAAAGAGTAATCTGTTTGACTTTCCTGCTATGCATCATATATGGCCATGTTTGAGTCAACAACCTGCTTCAAATAGCGCACTTTTATTAAATAATGTTCAGTGTTAGCACTGAACAGGACCATTACCCCAGCATATGAGATACAGATTTTATACAAAATATTACAATTATTAATATCAAAGCATGTCAATTCTGTGGAATATTTGCCTGTAATGTACACGTTATTTTGTGCAATGATCAGGTAAATTAAGGTAGAACTAATGCAGTCACTAAAAATGTTGTAAACAAGTAAGGACAGATCAGAACAGATCTTTTATACGCTACATATTTGAACAAGAATTAGGTTCAGGTGCCACTCCTATCAACCAAGAACAGGAATCTGAGTCTACAGTGGGCACTGGCTCACCGAAACTGAACAGCTGAATGTTGAAAAAAAATCAATCTTTAACTTTCACATTTTTTTTGTTGTTGTAGCCTATCCACTGTTTGGCATTGTCATTTGGCATACTGAAATGCTTTTCTGCTCACCATATTTGTAAAAAGTAGCTATTCGAGTTACTGAAGCCTTCCTATGGTGTTTACACCCGCAGAACTGCCACTCTGCGTCATTCTATGTAAACTTTACAGACTTTTACGCATGAAAATCCCAAGAGATCAGCAGTTTCTGAAATATTCAAACCAACCCGTCTAGCACGCAACAACCATGCCAAGATCAAGCTCACCGAGATCACATTTCCCTCTTTCCAGTGTTTGATGTGAACATTAACTGAAGCTCTTGACCTGTATTCGTAGAATTATGTGCATTGCGCTGCTGCCACATGATTGACTGACTACATGAATGAGCAGATAATTGCATGTGTGTGTAGAGGTGTTCCTAATAAAGTGGATGCATAGTTGTAATAAATGTCACACTAACATTTTAATGCTATGATTTCTAGAATTATGATTAAATAGTTGGTTAGAAATCGGTGAAAAATGTTTTTTTTTTCACTTCCGTGTTTTAGTGACATAAAATAATCTAAATAAATGCAGAGCAAATATTATGGGCTGAGCCCATAATAACCACTGAATCAATGACATGCTAACAACAAAACAGCATGTAATAATAAGGCAGGAGACCTGTCTGTTACAAGTCTTTATTATCAGGATGTACAATGGATCTCTGCAGTTGAAAGGTCAGCAAAACAGGCATTTGTATAAAAAATAAAAAAGTTTAAAAAAATAAATAAAACACTATTTGATGCCTGGGTATATTAGTAGGTAGACTGGCTTGACCCAGTCTTGTGGGAATTAGGTCAGATTTTTCGGTCATTGTTAAAATAATTAGCAAATGACAAGAAATGAGGAAGTGGGAGCTCAATGAAATTGGCCAATTAGAAACAGGGATATGATCATTAATTGGCAGATATTTGAGCTCAGAAATTCAGCTCCTTCCTATCCTAATGGTAGACTCTGATGATAATAATAATAATAATAATAATAATAATAATAATAATAATATTGCAAAAAAACATGTAAATGTATATCATGTGACTTAGAAAAGACTGGTTTTGAATGTTTACCTCAATATGATTAAATATTCCAAACTGCATTTCTATTCATTATTGTATACATTTCAGGGTGCAAGCATTAAAATCATCAGGACTTCTGATTTTAGACAATAATTACTATTAAACACCATTCACAGTGTATATTGATGTCAATGTGTGTCTATGCGGTGTGTGTATACACGCTGACTCACCTCCGCTGGTCGTTCGGTGGGTTTAAGCGGGCTGTGGAGGAGGCGGCACCCATCCTTGGCTAGACGTTGGACCATCTCCCTGCGACTCATGTCCTCTCTGTTGCGTAATCCAGTCCCAGGGCCCTGCTGAAGTGCAGAGGACACAGAGAACACATATCTCAGACCACAGTCCCACGCCATGGAGCTTCAGCACACACCACAAGTTAGTACACTGATGCCTATTTCTTCAGGTGAGACAGAGAGCTCTGGCTACCATAATTCAGTGCAGGGGGTCATGGTATAAAGCTTGGGATAGGAGAATCTCTCTAGACATTTCATGAGAGGGAACCTGCATTTCTCTTTCCTTTAGTCTCCCTCTCTCTCTTATTCACACAAGAGTGGGGGTGGCCAGGAAACATCTGCCAGTGGCTCCAGTCATGAATAGGAAGTTTCACAATGTCCTGAAAGTGGGAGACTGACCAGCGTTGAGTCCAGTAGGGTATGTTACAGTGTATTTATAAAAAGTCTGACCAACATAGTGTATCAATAACCAAGGTATCAATAATCAAAATGATATGTGGTGTCACATGGCTGTACTGGGACCTAATAACTGTAAAGAATAACTACAGAAGTAGATATTACAGTAATCTATACAGTGATTCAGGATTGTTCCCTTAATCAGTAGTTCTCCATCAACATGCACACCTGCACATATACCCCCACCCACACATACACATATGAACAGTAGGCTTCCAGGATGTAACACTTATGATCTCATCCTTTAATGTGACTGAAACAGAAAGGAATTTGCACGAGCCACACGAAAGGAATACAGTCACTACAGCGTATATAAAGCAGTTTAACCTCATACTGGGCAGATATGTTCGACATAACTGGAACACTTCACATTCCAGGACACCTTGTCTGAAACCCACATCTGAATATGGACAACAATGAACAATATCTAGTGACAAAAGGGGAATACTTTAAAGTCTTGCTCTCAACCTGATATGCGTAAAAGACAAAATAGGATCAGCATTTTATTTAAACTATTCTGATATACTTGATAACACTGTGGTTATAAGCAGACACATACAATATTTGTCCATAGTGGTCAGTTTGTTAGACACATTTACTATAGATGCATGTTGTAAGTACATTCGAACATTAATTATAAGCTTGGACACACTACAACCCCAATTCAAAAAAAAGTTGGGACGCTGTGTAAAATGTAAATAAAAACAGAATGCAAGGATTTGCAAATCTCATAAACCCATCTGTTATTCACAATAGAACATAGACAACATATCAAATTTCTAAACTGACGAAATGTACCATTTTAAGGAAAAAATAAGGTCATTTTGAATTTGATGGCCGCAACACGTCTCAAAAAAGTTGGGACAGGGGCAACAAAAGGCTGGAAAAGTAAGTGTTATGGAGTAATGATTCACTTATGGAAACTACACACTATTTGACAGAATTGAAAATATTGTCATCATCTATTGCCAGTACAGCTGCCAAGAACCATCAACTATTAATCAAAACTAAAAGAATTATCTGCAGACAGACAACTAATAAACTTTTATTCAAACCACCCCCCCAAAAAACTGCTCATTTATTTTTCTGCCATGTAAAGCTTTTTAGCTTAACCTGGAATAAGGTAATGTTCACTCAGTTACTGTATGCAGAAAACATCTGACTTGGTGCATACAGTACATGAATGACATGAGTTCAGTAGATTTACAGTATACACCCAGACATGTCCAGATTTGTACCATACCTTTTGCTCATTGGAAAACAACATGCAGGGTGGGAGGTCAACGGAGTGCGCTGGGACAGTGTCCTCAATCACTGTAAAAAAAAAAATATATATATATATATATATATATATATATATATATATATATATATATATATATATATATATATATATATAACTCTTTGTTTTGTGACAGTGACAATGGATTACAGTGCCTAAGAATATGATAGCGGAATACATGCTTCACTATTGTTGAAATACTACTAATAATAGTATTCTTTTAAAAGTGTAGACTTTTGTATCTCCAAGTTTAAACATAAAAAAAAACACACCTAGAGTTTCCTTTGTTATAATAAAAAATGTAAAGATTCCTTACTTGAATTGCACCTTCCTTTTCGAGCCAGTGCTGCTGTCAGTTCATTCTGCACCTGTTAAAATGAAACACTTTAGCAGAGGAGCCTCCAGCAGCATGTGCGGCTCATGTCAGACATTATCCACTCTAAGCAAGTATAGAGAACAGGATGCAGATGACAGCCACACTGCTGGACCAGAATCATTACAGTGTGAGCAGTTAGGACATAACACTGCTGAACACCATATCATGTAGAAAATCAGTATCCACTGCCTGGCAACGACAAAGGCAGCTCCATAAGGAGGATGAAGTCTCCTCACAGTTTTATAAGTCAGAGATGGAGTCTTGCAGGGCATGTAGCTCAGTGTGGGAGTGCATGCATGTATGTTAGACAGTATACATGACAGATTGACCTACTTGTAATAATGATAACAAGGTGAGTGGTTAAGTGAACACAGGATTGGGTGCTTAAGAAAGCCACTTACCTCTCAACTGTTTAAACTGTAGCTAGTCTTAATTGTCTCAACATGAATAAAAACATGCCATTGGTCTAAATCTGCGTCTTATTGGTCAGGTCTACTGAGAGTCTCTATTTCTCCGTCTACCACTAGTGCCGTAATTTCTTACATAGAGAGTTCACAGCTCTTAAGTCATTTTAGTTGCAGCTACAGTACGTGTGTGATTCTCGTAGTACAGCAGCTGATTATGCCACTATATGCACAAAATCATATGAATTACAGCCCATGACCACCAAACATTAAGTTGAGTCCAATATTTAACAATGCTGAAAAACATATGTATGATAGAGAATAACAGCTAGCAACTAATTTGACAGCTATTTGTCTAAGTTAATGTAGCTTATGTTGTAAAAAGTAAGTTTTCCTCAAAGTAAGAATTTGAAGTCCATGACAAACCAGCTATTGCATACATATTGTATCATGAAATTCAGTGTTGTTGCCTCACAGCCCCAGGGTTCTTGGTTCAATTCTGAACTTGTGTTACTGTCTTTGTGAAGTTTCAAGTTAGGCTGTGTCCGTGTGGGTTTCCTCTGTTTGTAGCTTGTTTTAACAACAGTTGCTTAGAATTTAATTTGTCATTTAGATGGCTGCTTTTAATCTGGACAGTTCTAAATGCAATCATCGTTGACATCTAGGGAATCAGCTGTTGTCAAAATCAAGAAAACTCGAACTCTGGAGACAACGCAGTCAAAAGGGGAAAGTGACAGAGCCCATGCTAAAACAAGAATAAATAAATATCGACATGGCTTTTGAGAGGTGGTGAAATCTCCAGCAAAAGTTCAGTACTGCAGTTTTAAGGTCATGTATGAGATATAAATGTACACTCAATTTTCCAGGAGAAAGATCCACTTTAAAGGTACAAAACATGTCTACTTGAGGGTACCACCCCTGTGGCAAGAATTAGACTGAAGAATAAATATATCTTAGTAAAATAGTCTATGGGGCTGGTTTTATTCACTGCGCTTATATGTGTGTGTGTGTGTGTGCACACATGTGTGAGATCGATCACACTAATAAGGAGATAATGCATGTTTACAACAGTGAGCTCTCTATGTAACATACAAAGCGTTGTGAATCCAGGTGTGTAACGGCAACTAAAGGAAGTGTTTAACTCTGCTTAGTGGCCCATGAAAACTAAATTTCCCATGGGGCCAGACAGCATGGCATCCCTTAGCCTAAAATAGTGCTGGTCTGGGAGCCATGCCACAGTAACCCTGTCCGTGAAGTTCTACTTAATGTTACCTTTTAACTACCAGAGAGAGAGAAAAAAAAATCCATATATAGGAGCATCCAAAATCTACCATCATATCTACCACAAACTACAATACAGAAACACACATAAGCCAGTAATCTGACTCATGGTTTCAGCTTTGCTTACCCGTGTTTAATGCTTTCTTTAATGAGTTACTGAAATGTATTAAATGGACTATAACATTCAAAATGCAGTAAGATTACCAGTGTAGTGTGTAACGCGTTACTGTAATTAAATTACTTTTCCCCGGAAAAAAGTAAAGTAAGCGATTACTCTTCATTTTTAAGTGTTACTTATGATGTACTTGCATTATATACTGTATAGACTTTCAGCAATACTGTATAAAACAATATTGAATTGAAAATCAAAATGTATCATTATTTTTTTTTTATGTAACTCGGCTCCTTTAAATTCGTTAGCTCTACGCTAGCGCACGGGTTTGCACCAGGTGGTTGTGAAGTTGCTCAAGTTCAAGGATGTCAGCAGAAACGGGTGACTGTTTTGCCAAATGGAAATATTCCCATTACTTCATTTTTTTGATAAATGTGGACAAGAACATCCTGTCCTGGGTAAAATATATTTTTTTTAAAAAACCCACTATGTTAAAAACACTACCTCACTCTAGTAGTAGCTCTTGTTTTTAAGCAAGTATATATAATTTTTGCATAAAAAATAAAATGGTTTAATAAAGCTATGCTTAAAAGGCTATACTATTCCATGTTTGACTCAAATGTATAAAAAAAAAACTTAAAGAAGAGTTTGATTTCTATTGTCCATGTGGTCAAGGTTGATACAGATGTTAAGAAGTAATTAGTAATGCAATTAATTTTCAGACAGAGTAATTAATCAGTAATTTACATACAATGTTGATGATGTAATTAGTAATTAATGACACTGAAGATTACGCACCAGAACAATATGGCTCATTATAACTCTTAACTGCTTTTTAAAGCTCTTAATTGATTGGTATTGTCATCAATAGATTATATTATATTAAAAGGTAAATCGAATGAAAAGTGGAGAAGCAAGGAGCTTTCAGTTGTTATGCTCTTAAAATCTGTAACACACTAATGCCAGTGATTCGAATAATCCTTCTATTATCAGTTTTTAAAAAAAAACAAACAAAAAAAACTGTAACACCCTGCTTTATAACTTAGCATTTAATCATGTTATTATTTTTAAATAGTTATTGCAACATTATTTTATTTTTCCCATTTAATTATTTTTTACTTTTACCCTTTACATTTATACTTCATATTATTTATCACAGCACAGATTTACTGTATATCGATGTATAATAGTCTCTTACACACAGCACGTAGACATGCCAGTCTCACTAATTCAATTATATCAATATAATTACATAATTGAACTCATCTTTATACATTTATGAATAATTAAATAAATATTCTACTCCATTATACTTTGGATGCACAAACGTGGACAAGCGATGTTTTTATGTCTGTTGCCAAGACAATTATCAGTATACAACCCCACCTCGAGAAGCAATTCTGCAGCATTAGCTTAATGGTTGGACGGACGCAAAGTGGGCTCAGCATTGCCTTGGTAATGTACAATCAGTGCACTGAACACTCTGACTCTCAGATGTCAAGATGGACCAAGTACACGCGAGTTTCATTACGTACTCGTTCAAGAAGGAACATATAATTATTGAGTGCATAAATTCATGTACTTTTCAGAAGGATGACATTTCTGTATTATAAATCCATTATTCTAATATTTTGAGACACTGGATTTTTGATTT
Organism: Ictalurus furcatus; assembly: GCF_023375685.1. Taxonomy (NCBI): domain Eukaryota; kingdom Metazoa; phylum Chordata; class Actinopteri; order Siluriformes; family Ictaluridae; genus Ictalurus; species Ictalurus furcatus. The sequence continues at coordinate 13,995,635 of NC_071255.1, read as the reverse complement.
CCATGAGCTGTAAGCTGTAATCATCAAGATTAAAACAAAAAAGGCTTGAAATAGTTCACTTTGTGTAATGAATCTAGAATATATTAAAGTTCCATTTTTTGAATTAAATTACGGGGGGGGGGGGGGGGATTAACTTTTCCACGATACTCTAATTTTTTGAGATGCACCTCTACATATTGTAATAAATTGCATATAACTAATTTTAGTCCTAGAGTATAATAATGATAATCCATTAATGTATGAACAATGCTTATGGTCATAGCCATAGTGCGCCAGAACGCCCAGCACACACCAGCTATTAGTGGAGAGGAGAGAGTGATGTAGCCAATTCAGAGATGGAGATTATTAGGGGGCCATGATAGATAAGGGCCAATGGGGGAAATTTGCCAGGACACCGGGGTTATAGCCCTACTCTTATACGATAAATGTTCTGGGATTTTTAATGGCCACAGAGCATCAGGACCCTGGTGTAACGTCTCATCTGAAAGACGGTGCTGTTTCCACATTAGGTTTAAAAAGACCAACCATTCCAGGAGTTGTGGTTTTCCTCACCTTTGATGTGAGGTGCTCCAGAGCTCTCATCTGGACAACATCTATTGGACTACAAGCAGGAGAACTTCTCTTATGCTCTCCCTCAGACCTGCAAAAACAGACATACACACAATAATTTAACAAGACACCTCACTGTTCAGTGTTTAAGCATACACCATCATATAATAGCATTAATCCTAGAGCAGTGGTCACCAACCCTCTTCCTTCAGATCTACTTTCCTGCAGCTTTCATCACCAACCAAAATCTAACACAGCTGTTTTAGCTGATCAAGAACTTCTTAAAGCAATGATTCGATGGTCAAGTGGGCACAGTTATGGTAGGATCTAAAGTCTTCTGGAAGGTAGATCTCCAGGAACAGGGTTGCTGACCACTGACTAGAGTGACAGTAAAGCAAAGGCAAACATTTACTTATCTTAATTTTCACATTAGGCATTTACCGCAATGCCATTATCTGTATCTGGTGATCTAAATATTTCTAGATTTATCTGTATTTGGATTTAACCCGAAAGTGGATGTGGTCTAGACAGAAAGAGAGACGCAGCATGTGCTTAAAACATTAATTTAGGTCTATTCTCCTGTTCTTCCTGTCTGTATAACAATTAACCCGTGCTTCATTCAAGTCTTTTTAATAGCTCAGCTAGAAGACTTTATGAGTGAAGTCCTGAGTTTAGGAACAGAAACACAACTGGTGAGACACTGTTGGCTCAGTCTTAGGTTAATGCCTATAAACTCTCAGTCTAAAAGAGATGTATTCAAAATGTGCTGCTGCCAGTAATAAACTGTACATCCACACAAAGGGCTTTAATTTATACCAGTAAGTATTTAACAACAGGAAATCTTCATGTGAACAGCCTGCATGCAAACTGAAAGAGTATAAGAGAAATAGAGAAAAGGAATAAAAAGCATACCAGTCAGACGAGACTGCATGCACTTATAGACACCTGCTGGTGAGTGCTGTAACTGATCATCTGAGTCCCAATTTCCAGGTATAAAAGTGTTACTGATTACTGTGCTCTTATAATTTTGGGAAAGCGCCTAATGTTCATAAATGTTGATAACCAGTAGCTGTATTCACAGAAACACAGACGTTACACAGTGGCACTGATGTGAAGCACCATTAACCAGACACCTCCGGTGTTAATACGATCATGTGTTAAATAATACAATCATCCTGTGCCGCAAATGACATCAGACATAAGAAGAAGCAGCAGCAGCAGTTCATGACCATACGTTTTGGTGGCGCAGGACAACATTAATAATGATACAGCCTCAAACAAATTAATTCAAGAGACAATTACACTTGACTGTTAACAATATAAACAATGGAACAGGCAGTTGAGAGTAGACAACATACAGTCATCCAACATACACAGTCTAGCAGCTCGTTGTAAGTGGCTTTAGACGTACCTTCGACTTACCGTGTTTGATAGTGTATTTCCCGAAGGGCTAATATTAACCAGGGTTGCAAGGTTGTGGCAAAATTGCCAGCCCAACTACATCTCAAAAACCACATGAAATTCCTGACACTAGACCAAGAAATTTGAGCACTGGATAAGGGAGACACATTTTTGCACACAGTCTGATATATGGATATTATCCACTCCAAAATTCCCCATTTATCTTACAATAGAAATGGTACTGTACATCATAGACAAACTGTCTGTGCTTACACTCTGCCTTTGTTTGAGGAATTTTTTTAGATTGAATTTAACTGATTACCTGCTATAAAACAAGATCTTAGAAGCCACTGATTCCTGCCCTAGAGGGCAACACTTGTTATAGTTCTCATATTGACCTCTAAGCAATAATACCTATATGAAGTTAAATGGGTCAGTAAGCATGCTTCCCCAAGACTTACGCAGTAAGAATACTTTCCCAACACAACCCAAGGAGCAGAAACACAACTACCTCTGAAACTACTGAAATGGTAAGGCCAATTCATTTGTTTGTGCTATACACCAAAGACATTTGCATTTGAGATCATGATTTCATGAATGAGATCATGGATATGAAACGAGAGTTTAGGATTGCAGCTTTTATTTCCTGGTACATACAGTGCTCTCCACTAATATTGGCACCCTTGGTAAATATGAGCAAAGAAGGCTGTGAAAAATTGTCTTTATTGTTTAACCTTTTGATCTATCGTTAAAAAAATTTACAAAATGACTCTGCTCTCAAGGATATCAAACAACTGCAAACACAACACAGGTTTATCCAAAAATAAATTTGTTAAATATAGGTGTGCAACAATTACTGGCACCCCTCTGAATTCATATGAGAAAAATATATTTGTAGTATATTCCCATTGATATTTTACTTTTTTTTAGTACACCTGGGTGACTAGGAACAGGAAATTGTTCAACCATGACTTCCTGTTTCACAGAGGTATAAATATAAGGTAACACATAGGCCAAATTCCCTTAGTCATTCATAACAATGGGTAAGACCAATAAATATAGCTGTTATGTGCGGCAAAAGGTTGTTGAGCTTCACAAAATGGGAAGTGGCTATAAGAAAATAGCACAAGCATTGAAAATGCCCATTTCCACCATCAGGTCAGTAATTAAGAAGTTCCAGTCCACTGGAAATGTAATTAATCAACTTGGAAGAGTATGTGTCTATATTGTCTCAACACACTGTGAAGAATATGGTTCGCGTGGCCAAAAAATCTCCAAGGATCACAGCTGCAGAATTGCAGAAATTAGTTGTGTCTTGGGGTCAGAAAGTCTCCAAAACTACAATACGTACTCACCTACTTCCAAGCCTACAAACCAAGATGAACCTCTACAAGAGTGATGGAATTCCATGCTCATGATCCAAAACATATGAGCTCATCAGTCAAGCATGGTGGAGATAGTGTTATGGCTTGGGTTTGCATGGCTGCTTCTGGTACGGGTTCGCTAATCTTTTTTGATGATGTCATAAATGATAACAGCAGTCTACAGAAACAATCTGTCTTCCAATTTACAGAAAAATATATCCAATTCAATTGGGACTAACTTCGTCATGCAGCAAGACAATGACCCAAAACAACAAACGACATCATCAGAGGAAAAAAGTTGAAGGTTTTAGACTGGCCAAGTCAATCACCATATCTTTACCCAGTTGAGCAGCATTTCACCTCCTGAAGAGGAGACTGAAGGGAGAAACCCCCTGAAACACACAATAACTTACAGAAGCTGTGGTACAAGCCTGGAAAAGCCTCACAAAAGAAGAACACAACTTATGGGTCGCCATATTGACACGGTTATTGCAAGCAAGAGATATGCAACAAAATATTAAATGTTATTTAGTTTAATTTACTTTAAGACTATCTGTTCCTATACTAGATCTATAAATATCAGGAAATGAAATCTGAAATTTTGATCCATCATCTCATTCACTTTTTTTGATCTCAAACCCAAATGTCCAGTCTACAGCAGTACGCAAAAAAAATAAAAAAAGATTTGGCCTAGCCGTTCCAATAGTTTCAGAAGGGACCGTATATGCTGGGGCTATTCCTAATCCTCTACACCAAAGATAATGTAATTGATATAAAATATGGTAATATATCAAGCAGATAGTACTCACGGTTTAGGGGTGGCCACATGGAGCTGATTATGAGGTGCCACGCGTAAGAGAAGATTCACTGCATTTTGCCACTGGCTCTGATTTCTAAATTCACAGCTTTGGGCTTCACACTCCTCAAAGGAGAACTGGTACAACATTTCAGAGTCTTCAAACACTGCCTGCCTTTCCACTGGAACACAGTGTTACTCAGTGTTAATGTGTGTGCCCAAGACATCTAAAGTTATGTTCAGAGAATTTTAAATATTTATTATATATAAAATGTCATATATTATAAGAATTCATAAGTATATCATTAAAAATATTTATAAAAGGCATTCAAATCTTGTATGATTGAACTCTACATGTGAAGGGTATGCAATCGACTCTCATTTAAAAAGATTCACCACAATGGTTAAAAACTGACATTACCATCTGCTTTGTAACTTACTGTTATGTAAAATTACTATTATAAATATTTTCATTCCAAGTTACGTTCAATGTGTATGATTGGGTCAAAGCATGCACATGTCCACCGAGGAAGTGGTTAGGTAGAACTGTTCACTGAGTTTAGGTATTACATTTTTGATTATTTACCTTTGGTGACCCATCTGAGGGGAAATATCTCTTAATAACCCATGACATCATATTTTCTTCTGAAGCCCTCTGTAATATTCTACCAATATCATGTTTTGTCAAGACAAGGAAGTAAACAGGCCATTTTAATGTGTCTCATATAATCTGAATTCACCCAACACCAACACTTTTAACATTCCGACATTCCTGTGGACAAGTATAATTAACTTTAACTTGTGAAGTTCATTTCAGCTAATAGCCATAACGAATTGTCTTAACAATGAACTATGCCATTACTCACTAATTAGGCATTTACATTAGCAGGCTTGGATAGCTAGCCACCTACCTGGTACATCTTCCAGTTCCACTAAGATGTCATTTGAACCCATCTACCACTGCCTTGATTTATTTATTTATTTTTAATAATTAGACCACATGGAGTAAGTCTCCTTCATATACCTGAAAGAAGGATGCCCAGCTTGAGCAAAACATTCCAGACTCTAACAGCTGCATTTCTGTTTTCAACAAACACACACTGCTCCGTCAGCCACTGCACCAGCTCCTGTCCTATAAAACTCCTTCTGTAGGATAACAAGAGGGTTACAAATCAAAGAGACACCACATGGTAACTTAAACCTGTGTGTCAGAGGTCAAAGAATAATCATAAAACCGCCAACACAAACCTATACGATATATTACTTTCAATATGGGGTCATTATGGTTTTAGATTTACAAGTCTTATAATTTAAGGTTTAAAGCAATTATAAAAAGTATGTAAGGCAACTTTATTATAAGGTATTATAAATAGTTGAATTATCATATATTAAATTGAATAATCAGTTGGAATACATTTTAGTAATTAAAAGCATTCTGATTAAGATTTAAGCCTTGTCTAAACTTACTTGATGATTCTGGCTAGTTTCACATGGGCTTTCCAGTTTACTTGTCCATCAGATAAAAAAGCATTTCTGAGTGCACGGCCAGCACAAGTCACATTTTGGACACAAACCTACAACACAGAGACAGAACATTCACACTGAAAATACGTGCCGAGCAAAAGACAACACGTGTCACGTTCTGTAAAGATGTGATTTTTAGCTGTTGTCTGTGTGGACAGCAAAGGAACTGGAAGGAAAAAAACTGACACCACAACCCCATATACACATGCAAATACTAAGACTAGTTCCTCTGACGTTAAGCGTATGTGAGATAATCATCTTCATTCTGAGATATTCACAACTCATCAAAAAAACAACAACAACAAAAAAAAAAAACACACTGCTGATTAACACGATACACACAACAAAGACGAGTCCAAACTTGCTGACGTGCATTTGGACATTCCCAAGAAAGCCAACCAGATTTTCAAGTCACACGAGGACCAAAAACAATGACAGTGTACAGAAATGCTTGTTTTACCTTGTGCCTGGTGTCCGAGACGAGACAGCTGACGGTTTCAGGTGGCTGCTCCTCCGATGCAATCTGTCAAGGAGAAACAGAGGTTAAAAGCCCTATAAACAAGGGCTCTCTGTCTCCTTGAACAATATACACTGTCTGCTGTGCCTTATCTTAAAACTCAGCTTTATACAGTAGTTTATTCATAAACACAGCCAGCTTAGCCTAACTATCTACCCCATTCACTAATGTGACAAAGTATGAATTACAGCAAAAAAAAAACAAATAAAAAAAACAACAACAACAAAAAAGTTTTACTGCATGTCACATTAACCAACAAAGATTAATACTTCATAGACAAAATAAGTAGACTTAACCCCTAAACTCCTAAATCTTGTCAGCCGGGTCAGACGTTCCACATTCCTCACTCTTGTAACTGCATACCTTTAATATTAGTTTCACTGGAATAAGTCATTGTAGTTGAAAAATATGTGACTTAAGATAATGATCCAGGAGTTTGCTAACTGCTCTACGTCTCTCATGCAATTCATTCTTATTCATTCACTGTTTTCTTTCAGTGTGTCACCTCTCAATGTACATGGTGCTCATATTCTTAATACAATATTGGATTAATGAACTTCACACTATATAATGGCAACGTCATTGCCTTAGAAATCACACGAAGCAGGTTTCCCTTCAGCTGTAGGCCATTTATAGTTTATTTTCAAATGTGATACGCAATAATAATGTAATGGTTTGGTATTTCATTTATGTATTAAGCAATAATTACAGATTAAGTAAGGATTACTTACTAATCACATCAGCTTCTGAAATGTTGTCTTATCTACCTATTGAGGAACTACTAGTTGATGTAAAGTAGCCTACTCCAACATTTTAGTAACTACAATATAAATATTTTTTATCCTTTATTATTATAATAAACGGAAAAAAAAGCCTGCTCAGAGGAGGCAGAGGTCAATACACCCCATATTCACCACTCTGCATTCTGAGCGCTATCTGATATTTTGTATGTGGTGGTATAGGACAAATAAAACTCTAACAGACTTCTTACCTAGCGTCATTCTTTTCTGCAGGAGTAAATCTGCCAGCATTAGTTCTGATTAATCACAAGTCACCATCACAAAGACATGACTCAATCTGTGTATGTGTTGTGCTTCAACATATATTCAGAGATATATTTTACAAATATTACCACATTTGTTAGAAAATTAATGAAGTGTTACTGTGTCCTTTTCTTAGTTTCTTAGCGTTAAGGAGTTCATAAATCATGTAAGCATGTAAATCATAAATCATTAGTAATGATCATAAATCATTACTAATGACTACTTAGCTAGCACTTCTCCAGGTGACATTTAACACTTGGTAAATTATACTTAGTTCATAATGAACTACCAAATCATTATAGTACTCATAACGATAACTTACCTGTAGGTGTTAATATAGCACTTTACCCTGCACGGTTTAGTACTTATCCTGCGTTTAACACTCACATTTTAACCTCATACAAGGATTATTGATTAGTAATGGAGTTGGCAGAGGTGAGCTGGAGCAGGAAAGTATTAAGATGTGTAAGACAAACACCAGACATGGGGAACACTGCAACAGATGGGTGTTTTATCAAGGTATTAGTGAATTAGCCTTATTTTACTGTAGGCCTGATATCCAATTAATAGTCGTCTAAGGGCTTATGGAAAGTAGAGAACTGAGTTTGCCTTGAAGAATGCTTTTAGAGCAATCCATTAAAGGAAAAATCTACCCAACAAACTTAATCTTGCCAACTTTATTTTGCAATGACATTTTGAGCTGAATTTCATAATTTAACCCTTTCATCATCACTACCTAAAGAGAGCAGCACATTAATCCTTTTTCTCCAGCTCTCTCACCTTCCCATGTGTATGCTGGTCAAACAAAGTTATAAAGCTTAAATTTTTTCAAGCTAATACTGGCAGTCAGCATCATCATAACTCAGTACAACTGTGTTAAACACTATACAGCCAAAAGTATGTCAACACCTGACCATCACACCCATATGTGTGTGTGTAAGCTTCCTTCACTGGAACTAAGGGTCCCCAAAACAAGGTCCATGAAGACATGGTTTGACAAGGCTGGTGTGGAAGATCTCGAATGACCTGCATAAACCCCTGACCTTAATCGCACTGAACACTTTTGGATTGAGTTGGAACGCCGACTGCACCCCAGACCTCCTCGCCCAATCAGTGCCTGACGTCATTAATGCTCCTGTGGATGCATGAGTGCACATCCTCACAGCCACACTCCAAAATTTATTGGAAAGCCTTCCAAGATGAGTGGAGGTTATAATAACAGCAGAGAAGGGACCGAATGGGATGAGCGACAACCACATGTGGGTGTGACGGTCAGGTGTCCACAAGCTTTTTTTCCATACAGTGTACATCTGCATTGCATTCTGGAGCTTTGAGTCTAGTGTTTGCGGTTTCCACTAATTCGACACTGGATTTCTCATTAATACAGTATGATGTTGAACGTTGCAGGAAAATGGTGAGTGAGAGAAGCTCTTGCTCTTTTGCCATTAGGAGCTAAAAACAAAACAGTTACAGAGCTAAAAATTTTCTCTCTTGTTAAACTCTTTTGCACCTATACTATAATGATGTGTTGTTCATGAACGATTCGTTCATTTTGAACGAATCTTTAATATGACTCGGGAACAACGAGCCGTCTCAGAGAGTGATTAGTTAATATTTTACCACGCATGCACTGCAACATCCCCATATGTTCTGCACAGAAAACAGAAATGATTAGTTCACCTCTCAAGTCTTCGGGTTCGAGTCGTTCGTTCTTCCGGTTACCGCCGAATAAGCAATGCACCATGCAATACCGGAAACGTGATGAACAAACGACTCGAACCCGAAGACTCGAGATGTGAAATAATCATTTCTGTTTCCGGGGAACAGACGTGATAAAAAAACGACTCGGATCAGGAGATGAGGTGAACTAACAGACTGCATAGTCTGGAGACCTAATGCTAAGCAATTAATTAATCATTTCTGTTTCTCATAATTCGGTCTTGGCTGCATTAGCCTATAGTTTATAGTCTATTAAGTACCAGATGTGTTGGGGAATTTAACATGTAACATTTTGATAATATTCTGCTGAAATAAACGAAATGACTCGAAAAAAGATTCGTTCATTATGCTGAACAAGATTCAAAGAGCCGAGTCAGCAAAATGATCCGAACTTCCCATCACTACTATACTAGCAATGTCCCCCGGTGACGTCAGGGCGGCACACATTTAATGTGTTTCAGGGTGGATTTTGTCCTTAGGGTTAATCTTGCAGTTGTTGTTGCTGCTTACTTTTGTAACTTTTAATAAGAGGCGAACTATGTTTAGCAGCGGCTGATATGCTCATATGTAGTCAAACATGAAGTAGTTTGATAAAATAGTGAGTCTCAGGAGAATATGACTGCATGAACTCGGGCACTCCTTCTGTCATTCATTCGACATTTGCGAGACAGGTAGAGGAACTTTAGTACTTTTTATAGCGGAGTTGTTTACATACAGTGCTGTAAGGCTTAGATAAATAGGTTTTAGAGCACACTTACCAGCTCCGAGCTTTTCTTTCTAAACAGCGATGTGTATTTGTTCAGCACAGGTGCGTCCTCTCTGCTTGGACTCAGCCTAGCTTGTTGTTCTTTCACCACTTCACTCCAGCGCAGGTATACAAGGTCACTCTTGACCGATAGCGGACTTTTCTCTAGCATCGCCATATTCACATATACTCCAGTAACACCTAGGCGGTAACGTCTTCATCCATTCATATCATAACAATCTGGCTCAATTCAGTTAAACCGCCACTATGGTTCTCGGTTCTAAGCGAATACATTCATTTTGTCTCAACGGGAAGCACAATCAATTTAAATAAGCTCGATTTATAGGCTACAAATACAGTGTATAGCTTATTTTCCTTGTTTGGTGGTACAGCGATATGTGTAATCCTCATATGTCTAGAGGAGTGGGCGGGATTAACCGGTGAGTAAGTAAATACAGGCGTGGCTCTGGCGTCAAAGGTAAAGTCACGTGACTTATTTTAGGCCCCTAAGCTTATTGCACCGTTTGTCTCGTGTTGTAATAGAGCACCTATGTTTATTATTTTTGAATAAACTATATACTGCTCTAAGTACTCAAAAGTCATTTTTTATTTAAAAAAAAAAACTTTCAATGTTTATAAAGAATTTAATGTATTGTTTATGTGCCCCTATTGTTCTTCATTGTTTTGGGTTTTTTTTCTGTTTTAATGACCTTTTTATGTTTTTACTTTAAGTACTACTGCGATTTAATTTTAATGTAGTGGCTCATTGTATTGTATTAGACATTTGAATTACTAATTTAAAAAAAAAACTGTTTGTCATGGTTTCACAGCGTTTTAACACTCGCTTACTGTTCATATTGTCACTATGGATCTGGGCATTTTTGAGATTGGTCCCTATGCCAAATTTTGTTCTTACTCCAGTTTTTTTTTTCTGATCAAGGAACACCTTTAAAGCTCAGCTGTTAATTGGTGTATGATGCTAAAAATGTTTCTGAAGTCACTCATCAAAAAAAAAAAGATTTATTTTCTTTTGTTGTTGTTGTACACAGGCCTGCATAACAGAAAATAACACAAATAATGATTGTAATGCATTTTAGTCATTGGGAAGCATGCCATAAATATTTCTGAATTTGAATTTGAAAATTAAAAGAAAAAGACAAAAAAAAAACCCCAAAAAAAACTATATGGCCATGTGGTCACCTGAACTTCACACATCACTTATGTGGTTCTTCACCAAACTGTTGTTACAATATTGGAAGCACACAATTGTATAGAATGCCTTTGTATGCTGTTGCATTGCAATTTCTCTTCACTGGATCTACGAGGCCCAAACCTGGTACAGCATGACAATGCTGCTGTGCACAAAGCGAGCTCCATGAAGATATGTTTTGCCAAGGTTGGAGTGGAAGAACTTGAGTGGTCTAAACTCAACCCCACTGAACACCACTGGGATGAATTGGACACTGACTGTGGCCCAGTCCTTCTTATCTGACATCAGTGCCTGACCTCACTAATGCTCTTGTGGCTGAATGAGCAAATCTCTATAACCATGGTGGTGTAGTGGGTAATGTTACTGCACCGTAGCTCCAGGGTCCAGTGTTTGATTCTGAGTTTGGGTTTACTATATTTTCTGGATTTTTACATGTTCTCCCTGTGTGCATGTGGGTTTTATCCAGTTTCCTCTTGTCACTGTCCAGAGAACATGGATGAATGATTGAATGATTGAATAAACGAATGAACCATTAACACTAATTTCACTCTCTAGTTCAGTAGAGAAGGAGTGAAGTTAGAGTTAATGATTCATTCATTCATCAGCAAATATCATGCTTGCAAAAATATTTGCAAATATGGCAGCAACTTGAAAGTATGATGTTATGTTTGTTTTGAAGTCTTTATTGCTGGACAGACATTGCATCTCCTTCTCTTCCCACAACAATTAATATAAAGTTTGTATAAAGTACAGCATAATAGGCCCTGAAAATAATTCTTCCCATCCAAACTACATAGCTATATGCCAAGGCATCATTTTAGTGTTTCACTTTTAAAAGATTCTCCCATAACTGCTCAGTAGTTTATATGAGTCTACAGTACTTAGAAATATGTGTGTCAAGACATACCTTGACCTTTATCCTAACCAGCCTCATGCAAAAATTAATTCATTTAATACATGCTGGCAAAATTCACCCAGAACAGAACCTATCTACAAAAAATGTGGAGCTCCTGTCTGAAAATGAGTGGTAACTCATTACTAGGTAACTCAGCAGTAACTTTTTTGTTAATTTGAGGTCACTTTAGGAAATGTCACCAAATTTCAGGCCTAAATCAAATTATTTAGGGTGGTTTAAAGGCATTTAAATGCCTTTAAATGTCTAAATAGGTCCTTCATTAGAGTAAGGTTTGCTATAGATATTTCTTCCCGAACAATAGACATCTGTGCATACTGCTTCCAGCATCAGGCTATAAATGGTTTTATATGTGCAATTTCAAACATGAAACTGGTTCAGTGACATCCTATGGCAAAATTAAATTTTTGCATAAAACGTTAGGCATTTTTAGGTAACATATCCAATGATATTTTGAAATGAGACATGGGGATAGCTTTATACAGAGACAGAGTTTTATTTTAACTTATTGGCAACCACACAATTAATACTTGGCAAAGCCTGCCTTGGACAGACTAACAGAGGTAATGTCTAATAGGTGTTTGTTTGTTTGTTGTTTGTTGTTTGTTTGTTTTTCGTTTAACATGTGTTCAACCTCATTCAAGTGGCAATAAAGCAGTTACTGGATACTGGGACCCATCTGAATGTCTGCGTAACTGAACTGTAATTTTTATTCTCTTATGATTAAAATGCTGCCTAGCTACTCTAGGTTTTGGATAAGATTAAATTATAATTAGTTCTACATAGTAAAATCCCCAGTGTTGAATTAACACCCAGAGTGTAGTGTTTATATCGTCCAATTGGACGATATAAACACTGAAGGGGGTTAATTCAGCACTCTGGGTGTTAAATCAACACTGGGGAATTTGCTGTGTATTCCAACTTTTCTAACTGCTATAATGGCCATGTAGTCTCTCGTACACATGTATACGCATACAAGCTATTCCAACAATGTCACACATGCGGAATTCAGAACAAATACAAGTGTCGTACAACAACCATCCACTTTTATCTTATCATTTGCTAGCATGTTGGATTACCTCATTTATATAGAGATATGGAGATATCTGTTTAGAAGCTTGTGTCTATTGTCAGAGCTACATGTGTCATGTAAGCAGTGAATAAGCCCAATTTTATGCATTGTACTGTAGAATGTGTAGAGGCTCTAGAGTTGAAGGCTGTTTCAGTGTTAACTGCTGAATCTGATGTTCTTAGCTGGGGTTCTTGCTAATTTTCAGCTTTTCATTTTGGTGTGGGTATTCCCTCCATACAAATGCTCGCTCTTCTGCATTTGGAATTGGATTTTCCCTACCTAGGAAAACAGTGGTGAGTATAAAATTTGTGGCTACAGCCAAGGCATTGATCATCTAACTCTGATATCCCTTGCGTAAACTGTGTAGTTATTCCAGTGCCGACACACATGCTCAGCTGACATATTTGAATCCTGGCTCACAGTGGAATCTGGCCCAAGAAATAAACATCCAAACCTGGTAACAACCCATAAACACCACAAGAAACTTAGTCTGAATTGCTCTAAAGCTGTTTAGAATGGATGATTTTACTGCAGACATGGCTTAGATGAAAACCAGTAATCCAGGAGCTGAGACTTTGTAACGTGGGGCAATATTTTCAGCATAAAACACCTTATAGCTCAGTGGCGTAAGGGCAGCACTTTTCAGGGAAATGGTTTTCCTCATGATATTGTTGGCAGATGTTATCCAGGTGTTATACGCCACCTTATGAAGATATCCAAAGGTTAAAAAAACTCTGTAATAGAGTTTCTCCTCATCAATAACACTTATTAATAATATTTTTAAAGACACTGGTAAGATTTACTACACTATGTGCCAATACATCACTAAATGAGTAAACTTTAGTAACGTTAAGTAAAAAGTCCATAGTAATACCATTCTTAACAAGGGTTAATAATGTATTCTTATACAATATACTGTATCTCTATATACATGGGGTTTATACTGTATAAATGAATGTAACACAAATAACTGCACAAACTCTGAAATGTATGTGTCCTAAACATAAGAGTTGTGAGCTGAGGTAAGGTTCAGTCTTTTTCAACTAGAACATCAAAGAAACACATCACTTGAAGTGAGACGAGTGGACTGTTGGATAAACCCTGCTTTTTCACAGAGGCATACAAAGCTGTTTTACAAGAATAAAACACAAGTGATAGAAAGAAATGGTAGAAAAGTTCAAGATCTGCGTCAACATCACATGACATGTATGTACAGTGCAGCTTTACAATTTTGTGGCCGGTGATATTTAACACCAAACACAAATCCATTAAGGATCACATCCTATTTATCCACTGAGAATTCATTATTCCTTTAGAATCCAGCCATTCGTCCTGATATTATATATGTTTGTGTATGGTACTTTAAACCGGAGAACACCCTGGACCATTTGAGAACACAGCAGCTCCCAGAAAACTTCACAAAGTTACAGGTGCTTCCATCAACATCCACGAGGTGGTACTGTTTCCTGTTCTGAGTCACCCTAGCTGGGGTGCTGTGGCTAAACACCTATAAATGGCACACAGACAGGCAGCTGGATATGGAACTGTGAAATGAATTGTCATTGAGACAGCTGTAGTAGTTCAGTATTCACTGCAGCATGCGAGACACACATCAATTTAGGTGTCTGCACCTTTGTGTCATACAGAGGTGTGATTTATGTATCGAGGCACTGTTTCCTCTTGGCCTTCCGGGTATACAAGAAGTACATGATGTGGCCTGCAGTAATGAAAAACACAGAGATGATGACGAGAATACCAAAGTGTTGTGGCTGTGGTGCAGAGATCACCATGAGGAAGTGTAGCAGATCCATCATGTAGTTTATTGAGCTCTGGACTCCATTTACAATGCCACGCTCAGACTCACAGATGGTTTCCTGCAGAAGCTGAGTTACTGTCAGGTCAAATGACCACAGGCCTATAAATAGAAGAGCAAGAGATAGAGTTGTGAACATCAGAGACCACATGCATTCAGTTATGAATTTCACTCAGTGTTTTTGAGTAAGAGTCTCCCAACTTAGCACATCATGATTTGGCCATTTTATTAAAAAATTCCACAGAGCTATCAAATTACAGTGGATCTCCTGTGCACATGCCTTTTCAAGCCATTCCACAGGTTAGATAGGATTTTGACAACGAGTTTCAGTCATTGAAAAGTTGATGAGTTCAGTTTGAAATCATAGACTTAAAGTTAAAACTGTAATGATGCTCATACTCAAGTACAATTAGCACTATCTGATGCTAGAATATAAAAGAGGAATGATTTATATTCTCATTATCCGTTGTCAGTGGATGAGGATGGGTTCCCTTTCGAGTCTGGTTCCTCTTCCTCATGTTGCCTCAGGGTGTTTTTTCCTTGCCACCCTAGCCTCAGGCTTGCTCATTAGGTATAAATTTAAATTTGCGAAAATGTCCTTTGTTAAAAATTCTTTATTAATAAAAATTTAACTCAACTGAGTTGAATTAGGTCTGGGCTCTGACTGGGCCATTCCATAATGTTGCTCTTCTTCTTCTGAAACCATTCCTTCATTCACTTGGATTGTGCTTTGTGTCATTATTGTGCTGAAAGGTGTTTAACACAGGCCAGCATATTGTGTGCCAGAATAGAGTGATATTTTGAGTTATCCCTGATTCACTTTATCTTGACTAGGGCCTCAGTCCCAGCTGAAGCTGATGCTGCCACCACCATGCTTCACCATGGGTATGGTGTCCTTTGGGTGACAAGCTGTGGGGGTTTTACTTTGTTTGTTTTTTTAAACTAAACATATCTTTTAGAATTATGCCCCAAAAATTCTACCTTGGTCTCATCAGACTAACACATTTTGTCACATGGTTCGGCAAAAGTTAGGTGGACTTGTATGTTTTCATTTTCATATGAAAGGGCTCCTGTCTATCCATCCTACCCCAAAGCCCACACGTGAAGAATACGAGAGATTGTTGTCATATGCAGGAAGTGACCAGTTCTTTCCAAATATTCCTGCATCTCCTTTAATGTTGCCGTATGTCTCTTGGAAACCTCTCTGGTTTTCGTCTTGTTCATCTGTCAATTTTGAAGCGACCTCCTGTTTCTGGTGATGTCACTGTGGTACCCTATTATCTCCACGTGTTGATGATGGTCTTCACTGTGTTCCATGGTACATCTAATGTTTTGGGAAAAAAAAAATTGTACCCCTCTTCTGATACTGATCTACAGTGAGATTCTGTACATGCTTTGTAATCTCTTTGAGGACCATGGCTTCAGTCAGATGAAATCAAGAAGATGTCAAGACAATCCTACAGAAACAGCTGGTTTATGTATTTGGGGTTAATCAGAATTACTTCACTGATGACAGGTGTATAATATTTCTTTTTGAACATGAGTTTGAATGTGATTGTGGTTCATTCTGAGCACAGTCAGATGCCCCATCATAAAAGGGTGTGCAACCCTGTGCAACTAAGTTAAAACAGGGTTTTTTTTTCTTTTCCTTTTCCTAAAATGTTTCTATTTATTTTTCACTTGAATTTTCTTGGTTGCTATATCACATTAAAGGTGGAAAAAATATCTGACATGATTTGTTTTGGTTTCTTTTTTTCTACATCACAAAAACCTGCAATTCAACAAGACTTTCTATTGTGTGGACTTTCTATATCCACTGTATCTCATCTCAGTTCTTAACTATATCAACACTAATTAACACCAACTGTAAATGCAAAGTGTTCAAGGTTTGAGCTTAAAATGGATGCTCTAAACATTCAGTCTTCTCACCAATTCGAGCTGTGATGACTCCTAGGAACAGCAGAGAGATGGACACATAAGACTCAGGTGCTGGCGCTGTTGGTGCATTTTCAAACAGCACTGTATTGTTGGTCCAGTGTATTGAGGAGCGGTCAGGCAGCAAAGGCTGGTTGTTGCCCCACTGCAGCAGGTATCCATGTCTGCTGTGTCCTCCTCCATTCATCCCTCCCATGTCTGAGGCATTGGACTCTTTTAAGATGCTGAGATCCATAGGGCTGCCGGGGGCAAACACAGAGCACACACACAATAGCAGACAGAACAGATGCAGGCAGCTGGAGATCAAGCCTGTTTTGATCAGGCCATAGGCTTTGCGGAGATTGATGAACAGAACTGTACCCAGCAGGCCAGCCATGGCTGAGACACCCATCAGCAAGCTGAGAAGGGAACCACTGATACCTTGTGTATATGCATAACCTGTGGTGATGCAGTCAAAGCCCAGCACAGTGGTGTAGAGGAAGGCCAGGCCCAGACCTGCCAGGAACACAGGCTGCCGGTAATAAGCTCTCCAGCCCTCTCTGCAGGTGCTAAGGAGCCTGCGCAGGCGTTGCAGACATGGTGGCAGGCTAGTACTCTCTCTCAAATGCAGACCTTCGTTGTCCTCAGTGAAGGACGCTGTCTGCCTTAATGAACTCTCACCTGCATGATGAAGAAGAAAAATATTTACTACTCTTATGCAAATGCTGTGATTTCACAAACTCTTCACCCCTTTTCCATTCTTCACCCTGTAGGTTTGTCTAATTCTAAGAATACCTTTGACTTAAGTTACTTTGCAGTCTGTCTAATGTATATTATAGAGAACATGGCCACAGGACCCACTCTATATAAGCATTTTAACTTAGTTTGACTAGCGACTATGATGCTAATGTATCAGTTCCCTTCATAATATATTATACAAGCCATAAAATAATGATTATACAACAATTAGTATAATCCACTAATTTGTTTGGATGAGTTGGGTTCCAAGAGCACAACAGGAAAACATACTGAAACTGGTACTACTATACAGTAGAGCTAGCAGCAGCATCATTGGAAGCTCATCAGATAAAGATGAAAAGGAAGAAGGAAAGGGAAGCCAGCTAGCCAACAAGCTATCAGTCAATATGGCTTCAGGATCTATTTCCATTCACAGAGTAAAAATTAACAAATTATGTAATGGTATTATTTAATAATGTAAGTACCTTATCTAAAGTTAGGAATAAGTCAAAAGACATTGACAATATACTGTAAGCTCACAACTTAGTGCCTAAGTAGATATCTACATTGAAGTAAAATAATAGCTTTTTTTTTTTTTAACCGTAAATAAATATAGTTAAGATGACCTTATTGAAATCAGTGCTACGGATTCTCACCTGATCTGGATTTTCAACCACCTTAAAGAAAGCCACTTATGTCATAGTATTTAATCATTTGGCTGATTCTTAACGAGACATTTTGCTACTTTGCTATACATAAAGATACAGTATATACAGTACATGTTCACATACAGTGAAAAACATGTCTTATTAAGTGTAGTGTGACTTCAAAGTCTTGTTATTTTAGCATATTAGATCATACCCATTACCTTTTGAACTCTTCCTTTCCCCCCTCTTCTCCAGATAGCATTGTTCCTCTACCATGGGCAGTTTGACTGAAAGTGCTGGTACAATGCGATACACTCTAGAGAGGAAGACAAACTCCACAATCAAGGAGACCAGATTCCAGCCCAGGATGAAGCCACAACCCACCACATTTGAGGCCAGGGTCATGACCTGACCCACAGCCAGCGGAGCCAAAATGTTGGTCACTTGGTCAATGCGTCGCATGGTGGCGTTCATCCCTACAGCAGCATTAGAGCAATTTTCTTTGTATGTGGCCAAAAAACAGCTAATACTGATGATACAGATGTCACCCAAAAATGTTATTGGAATGATGCACGCACAGCATATTAGGTTGTTATAACGTGTATATGTTTCCATCATGAACATTTTGAATGCATGTGGATTAGGATCTTACCAGCTAGGTGGCCACGGTTGTAGCCAGTTATGACCACTATCCAGTCTCTCTGTATGGCAATGTTGAGGGCTGTGCTGGCGAGGTTCGCCACATCTGCCAGGATGATCACCACCGTATAACAAACCACCTTGTGTGAGTCATGTGATTCAACATGTTACAACACATACTACATTAGGGCAACTGCAATTCTTATTAACAGTACTGATAGCAAAATAAAATACACCAGTATTAACACATGGAGCATGTATAAATATGTGAAGAAACCATAGCAGTTACTCACAGTTAACCAACCATTCCAGATTTGCTCAATCCACTTTTTGTATGAGAATACCAGCATAAGCAAGATACTACATGCTGTCAGTGAGATGTTTTGAATGAACAAGGATGCATGAGCCACTGCAGTGAAGAACATAGAGGATTAGTTCAGTGCTTAAAAACAAGAACAGTACATCAAATGTTTTGTAACCCCTAACATTTAAATGAAACACAAGCAAATGTCAAACAAATGTTAATTAAAGAAAACAGCAAAAAAAAAATTTGCTTGGTTGCATAAGTATTCACCCCTTGAAATCAATACTTGGTAAAATAACCTTTGGCTGCAGTTATAGCTGCAAGTATTCTGTGATATGTTTTTATCAGCTTTGCACATCTATATCCTGATATTTTTGCACATTCATCTTGGCAAATGGCTCAAGCTCTATCAGACTGGCTGGAGACTACTGGTGAACTGCACCAGCACCATTGTCTTACCACCAATTGAGGTCTAGGATTTGACTGGGCAATTCTACCACAGTCAGGTTCTTGGTTTTGAACAACTCCAGTTTAGCTTTGGCAGCATGCATGGGGTTGTTGTCTTGTTGGAAGTCTCAAGTATATTGCAGACAGGAACAGGTTTTCTTCTCAGATTGCCATGTATTTGGCTTCATCCATCTTGCCTCAAATTTGGCCAGTTTTACAAGGCCTGCTGAGGAAGTACATCCCCACAACATGATGCTACCAATAACATGCTTCACTGTGAGGTTTGTGTTCTCAGGGTGATGAGCATTGTTGGGTTATGTAATACTTTGTGCCAAGACCAAAACTATTTTGGTGTCATCAGAGCATCTATTTTTATCCAAAATTGGCTTTCATCTCACCACTCGAAGAAGCCCAGCTTCTTCGAGTCTCTGGGCTATGGACACGTTTGAGCTATGGATGTATCCAGCTCCTTCAGAGTTACCCTTGTCCTTGGTTGCCTATTTGACTAATGTCCTCCTTACCTTGTGACTGATTGTTGGTGGATTGCCTCCTGTAGTTATTCCATATATGTTTTTTTAAAATAATGGATTTAATAGTGCACTGTGAGATTTTCAAAGTTTTATATATGTTTTTATAACCCAATACTGATTGATGCTTTTTTCCAGCACTTTATCCCTTGGTTTGATAGCTCCTTTGTCATTATGATGCTTATTGTTTAGGTATGATATGTTCTCTAATAAACTCAGGGGCATTTAAGCAATAGGTATATTTATATTGTGATCATGTGAAACTTTAATTGCACACAGGTAGCCTCTGCTCAGCTAATTATGTAACTTATGCAAGGCACTGTACATCAGCTTGATGACTAAAAGACTTTTTCAAGTGCAAGTTATAATGACACAGAACAACAAATCCAACAAATATACTACCTTTGTTTCTTGGGTTACGGTCCACCCAGTCTCCAATTAGAGCACCTAATAAAAGCACAGAACCAGCCAGCACCAGCCCAAAGATGGCAGTTAACAATAAGTTATGTCCGTACAGCTCAATCAGAAAGACAGAGATGGCAAAGTGCCACATACGATCACCCTGGCATGGAAGCAGAGAGACACAAAATAATGACAAATGCAGCAGAGAATAATGACAAATACAGCAGACAATAAACACTGAACATTTATATTTTAACATGGCTTCTTACCCACATTGACAATGCTCCACTGACATATATGAGGAACTTGGGGCCTGTGAGGTGGCTGAGCGCTGATCCTGAGAGACAGGGAAGTTTGGGGTTTTTGTTACATCTTAAAACATCTTAAAAGTCTTAGGTTATTCAATTATTCATCTAAAATAATTTTATTCATGAACATAGCTGGTATGTCATTAATAAAAGCATGTCATTACAAGAGGAATGCAAGTCTGGACTCGCCTGTGGGTCCTGGGAGTTTTAACAATTTAAGTCTGCCAACTCAGTATTCATTCCATTAATATTCAGTAGGGTCACTGTGGATCTGGATCCTATCACAGTAAAGATTGGATGCAGTGCAGGAATACACCCCAGATGCGACAGCAGAGCACCATATACACAAACACTCACACCTAGGGACAATTTAGAGTATTCAACCTGCCTACCGACATGTTTTTGTTTTGTTTTGAGTGGTGAGAAGAAACTGGAGAACCGAGAGGAAACCCATGTAACACAGGAAACCCACATGAAACTCTGAGTAACAGAGATGCTTGATGAATGCTACTGTGTTCTTTTGTTGGACTGGTTGAAGTTTCTCACCTGATTTACCCTTTTTCTTCTTTTTTTGTGCCACTTTGATGTCATTGTTCTCATTGTCTATCATTACACCACCACACTGAGGTAAATCTGTAATATACAATCTGTAATATATAATACAATAGATAGAATAGAATAGAATTTACATTTTAGATAGAATAGATTACATTTAGACATATATATATATATATATATATATATATATATATATATATATATATATATATATATATATATATATATATGGAGACTTTTGACTTAGTATAAATAGTATAAGTATAAGTGGTGAAGTATAAGACTACAGTATATAACTGTTCTGATATATCAGTTTATAATTTAATTCAATATGTTTAAACTTCCCATGACAATTTTATTCACAACGTTCTGAATTTCTCTGGTTCGCAGTAAATCAGCCAATCAAACAGCAAAAATACTTCAAATTAATTGGTACTACTTTAGAGGTTCCCTTTACTGACGTTACAAACCATTATCTTCAGCGTTAATACACCACAAGCAACACTATATTAAAACTACTAAAGTACCATATTAATTTGTTTTTTCTTTCTAAAAAATCTACACAAGTCAATGAGTAACATTGCCACAATGGCAACACCTTAATGAACATGTTTGCAGTTGTTAACTGACAAAGTACATAACCAATATTTAAACTTAGAGACCAGAGTTTAGTATGTTATCAAATTTTAGTAACATTCTGTAATTTATTTTTTGCTAATTTATGTGCACTTTTTGTTTTCATTGAATACATTGAATATTACAAATGTACATATTATAAATGTTATTCGATGGAGGTGTATTAAGTGTAACATTTAAACAAATGTCACTGAATACATGTATTATCTTGCTTTGTTACTTTGTAACATTACATACAGGTTATAATGCTCAGTTTAATATTTGTTAATGTTAACCATTGCAGTAAATAATATTAGTTAAGCACACCTTAATGTACAACTTTACCAAATAAATAAATAATACAGTTTCCAGATCTAACATATCTATACTAATTTACCTCGAGCATAAAAAGCCAAGGATCAGTCCCTGAAGCCAACACAAGTCACCTTTTGAATACGGAAGTGCTCTCGCTTGTTCCTGCTTTATATCCAAGTCCTGTGTGAAGATTGTAGTGTCTTTGCCATGTGTTTCTGTTACAGGGACATGACCACAGACCTGAATTTGCAGTCAGAGTAGGAGTGCTAACATAACAGTGTATAAGGACGTCATTGTATGAAAGTGCCAGAAAAGCAAAACAGGGCATACGGCCTGACAAAGGCAGCATATTCCAGAGCATGTGACCACCAGAAGGGACAATGTCACTGACGACCCCCGAGCATTACAAACAAGTGGTGGAATGAGAGTCACCTTGTGTCTATTCTTTCCATAGAGATCTTTGCCTTGAATAATAATTACTGTTTTATTTTATTATTTTTTTTTTTTTTATGTTTGTGCACTTAAGTTAAAAAATTTTTTGTGCAAGCACATATGTTTGAAATGGTCCTCTGACATTGCTAATCTGACATGCTCATGTCAATTTCTCCTTTACAATATCAGAAGGATTTGTCCATTTCTATCCACACAGGCTACTCAGGTGCTTGTTCAGTCTCTTGTCATTTCCAGACTGGCCTACTGCAGCTTGCTCCAGGCAGGTCTGCCTCTGAGTGCCATTCGACCTCTGCAACCGATCCAGAATGCAGCTGTGTGACTGGTTTTCAACCTGCCTAGGTTCTCCCAGACCACCCCATTGCTACGTTCCCTCCACTGGCTTCCTGTGGCTGCCTGCATCAGATTTAAAACACTGATGCTTACCTACAAAGCCAAAAACAGACCAGCACCCACATACCTCAAGTGTTGTCCGTGTGCTTTTCTTACTATATTACCTGCACAACAGAATTTTTAAACTGATGGTGTACTTAGTCCGTGACCTAGTCAACTAGTATTAGGATGGTTTTATTGATAGAGGCTTCAAAGCACTTCTGTAAGTCGCTCTGGATGAGGGCATCATCATAAATGGAAATGTAAACATAAATGGTCTTTATTGTTAACAATTAGCCTTTATACAAACTAACATTTTTTGGTTCAGATCTTTCAGATAATGATTAATTACAGGTTTGCTAGGTGCTTTGGAGCACTGCACATTCAACTGTTCACACGTTTTGTAAGTCTCTCTGAATAAGTGTCTCATTTAGGTGACTCTCCCTCTCTCACACACACTGGGACAGATTGTGAAACTCAGTTATATTTTATAACTTCACTTTGTGTAACTCTTTAACAATAACTTTGAATATAACTAGTTAAACTAGCTATTGTCTGCCATGGCTTATCATTAAGTTAAACTCATAGCTCTTGTTCTAATCTCTCTTTGACAAAGACTGATAGATAACACAGAGTGTAACTATACAGCTCTACTGTTTCACAGACTAATGAAACATCTTGTCTAAATTATCAGGACCAAAGCATATATATAGTGTTTCCATAAGCTGTTATTCACATCAAAGACATGCACTACTGACAGATCAGTAATCTTGTCAAGATACGGTGATATCTCACATCCTGTTTTTCTTCTCTCTGGCCTGAATTAGTGACTTCATTCATTATTATATATGTAACCAAAATGAGTAGTTTTAAAGGTTGTAATTCTTTAAGAAGTTTATTCTAACCTCCAGATTAAAATAGTTTCAATAAATAATCTAAAGTGAATGATGCTCAGACTGATGTATTAAAGTTGTTGTGAGAAAATCTAATGGATTTGAACTAATGGTACCATTTATGGACTACATTTTCCTTGTATCATAGCAATCATAGCTTGTATTATAACCAAAACAAACAGATCCATCTTATCATACTAGGAAGTACACCAGGACATATTTATTTAGTGACCAAATATTTTATTACTCTTTTAAAGAAAGGCCTCACTGTGTTATTCAAACATACACATAAACATTATAAACTTCCAAATATTTGAAAAATAGATCAGAATGCTGATAGATTGAAGACTAAACAAAACCCAAATCAATTTTTTTTTAATCATAAAACATACAGTTTATTGTATATTTTATTATCTATTGCACAGAAACTAGTGAACTATTGTGAACTGTGAGAATTAAAAATATTCTCTTACGGAGAGCAGTCCATTTACATTACTTTAATAATGTCAAATATATGCCAGTTTTAAAATCAATAGATAAAGTAAATATGATAACAGTATATTGATGCCAACATAATCTTTATGAAGTTAGTACGCAAAACATACAGGTGACATTTTGTTTCCTCAACATGTACGTTTTACATCAGGAAGAAATAATGTGCATACTAAAATGTTATATAAAATGACCTTATTTATGTTTCCACTGCATACCCCTCATTATCATAAAATCTTTCTGCTTGTCTGTCTGCCAGGCGTTTACGTAAAAATTTAATAAACTGATAGAGTGCCCAAAGCGGAATAAGTAAACAGGGAACAGTGGTAAGGAGAATACAAATTGCATAGACCCAGCCTGGATATGTCAGAATTTCTGGAGCAGGGAAATTCACCTGGGAGAGATAGAAAAACATCTGATTATTTGTATCATATGTAGCAAATAATTGATCTCTTTAATAGTTAATGTCACAGTCCTTGGGCATAGGCGTAACTATAGACCTAACATATTAGCCCTGTATTAAGAGTTATACCAGTGTTTGTGGTTCTTACATAATCTGGGTTCCATGCTTCATAGGTGGGTTTATGTTGTGCCTGGTCCACTACATAAGCCAGGAAGACCACCAGCAGCATCAAAGGACTGATCACCCTCCAGGTAGCTTGCCAGTACAGGTTGGGTCTGCGTCCTGTCATCCACTCTATATCATCACTGAATCTGAGAGGGTGGAAACATGGTATAAAACTGATGGTCTGTGGAATAACGAGTGTCCTATACCACAACAGCGGATAACCTAGTACAGCTTATTCCATACATCTTAATTTCATACAGTGGCTTACAGAATCTGAATCTGCTACCAATAGTGGTTTCTATAGAATCAATTAATATCATTTATAAAAAATGTAATTATTGAATGGAATTAAATATATCTCACGATTTACCTGTTTGTCAAGTCATTTGAATATTAGCATGTGTATACAGTATACACCCTCAAAAGGCTATTGTGATGTTATATTTATTGTCTCTTGATCTTGGCTAGTACAGTTCTTTATGTGTAAGGCATTACAGTCAATATTGGCTTTTTTTGTTGTTGCATGTATTAGTGAAAAATGTAGTGTATGAAGTCTTGCTCAAGACATAATTTCACAAAACGTGTTACAGGCATGATATTCATATGTAAGGAATAAAACCACATCTTAGTACTGGACTCATGTTGGACCCTACAGTACATTCCATTAACAAGTTAACAAGCACCTGTTGGCACCGTAGATGTAGATCACGGACGTGATCTCAAAAAAGGCGATGACCAGCAGAGGCAAGGAACCTACATAGTTATTAAAGATGGCCAGCCAGTAGTTTCCAGATCCCATAGTGAATATGAGTGCCACAATAAAGGAAACCAGGCACATCAGCCCTACAGAGAAAAGACAATTCAGTTGGTAAAATCGACCTGATCTCATACAGAACTAAAACGCAAAAGCAATTTTTGTGGATTTACTAATGATGTTGTAAGGAACGCTACATGATTACCCTAACCCACCACTATCCTAACTTTAACCATTTAGAACTTTTCATAACATGGTTTGAGAGGTCAAATGATTATCTACTTTGTGTTGTCCCAGTCTCTCTATTTACCTGTAAAAATCTCCTTAGGAATGCACTTCGGCACCAGGTGCAGGTCCAGCAGTGGGGTCAAGAGCCCCTCCAGATTTCCAAACATTGACGAAAGGCCAAGACTGAAGAGCATAATGAAGAAAAGCACAGCCCAGACCTGGGACCCTGGCATCTTTATTACCGCCTCAGTGAACACAATGAAAGCCAAGCCTGTGCCTGAGGCACTCTGAGGAACAGCAAACAGAAAGACATCTTGACAAAACTTAAAGAACTGAAAGCACATTTATCACAGCAAGTAAAGTTCTACTGAGTGTGTAGTAGTCAATACAGGTAAGTGGTACAGTTATTTTTTTTTTTAACTATATGGCATGAAGTCAATGCTCAGTAATAAGGTGTATGGGTGGAACTGAGGCTGATAGAGGCCAGGGCTAATAGATGTAATGCATTGTATTTAAATTAAAGAGCATTTCCAAAATAAAGTGCATATTTAGATAACGGTTTAAAGAGGAGGCCTGGGAAGTAGAAGTTTTCGTTTTAGGAAACTTTTTAATAAAGGTATTATACCACAGCATTTTTGAATTCTTGAATCTCATTGGTCAGACGTTAATGAATTTCTTTAACAGCAGCTCTAACAGTAGTACTTCAAATGGCAGGTTTACATTTAATGCACTTGTTCTAATACATCCTTGTCTCCAGAGTAATAACTCATTCCCAGGGACTTGTATGACGGACATCGATTAATAAACAGATAACAAAATATGTTATTTAACAAGGAAAAACCTATACTCATCATTTATTTAATATTGATGGAAGGAGTCTTATTTGTCAGCACTTTGTAATAGTTAGTAAATTTTGACCACAACAGAGGTTTTTTTTTTTTTGTCTTAGTAACTTCAAGAAAGAGAAAAGGAGATCCTAGTAAACAAGGCACGGTTTATAACTGTTATAACACAAGTGATAACAGGAAATAACTTGTTTCTTGTTTCATAACAATAATTGTAACTATAAATGGTTAAAAAGCATGATGTGTCATTCACTAATAAATTAAAATATGTAATTGTTGGTAATTTGCTATGGTATAAGGGAAATAAAACACTTTGGGCCATGTTGCTAGAACAAAATTATCTGCTTTGTGGCAGGCCATATCATACCTCCTCGTTGAAGATTATCCTACAACAGCACAGCATTTTATTTCTTTCATATATATCTCATTTTATTTCTTACATACGCACACACACACACACACACACACACACACACACACACACACACACATATATATATATATATATATATATATATATATATATATATATATATATATAAATCTGGTTTCCTGTACAGTTGCTGATGAACCCATTATTATTATGTGTGTACTAATACCTGATCAAGCAATGTTTGGAGATTGCATGTCTTCAGATTAATCTTCTGCACCTCGTGTGGATGTGTCGCATTAAGATATGTCAACTGTGCCTCATAATTTTTCTCTGTTATATTCATATCCGGAATATTAAAAGTATTTGTCAATTCCAAGATATTACTGTGAAAACAAGAAACAAGCAAATATATAGCAACTATATTCTCTGTCACTTTTTCCTATATCACTTAGTGCAGTGCTTACCTGTTTACACATTCATTATAGCTTGACAGTGCTTTAAATCCCAGGATGGAGAAAATGGGAATTGAGGCATAGATTGAGGTAGCGCTGTTGATGCATCCAACAATAAGAGCATCTCGCTCACAGTTGTTTCTGGGGAGGAAATTAATTGAATTTATTTCATTTTACTTATTTAATTAGATTTTACAGTATTTTCAGCTTTACAATGCACTGGAAAATGATTAAATGCCCGTTTTAGGCTATAAATTCTTTATTTAGATCCACAAATTATCATATTTTTTGTACATTTTTATCTCTGCAGATAAAAATATCTGGCATTCTGTTGTATTACAATGACATGAAGTATATTACACCATTACAATGCATATGTAATAAATGATGTAAGCATTTGTTGTTGGTTTGAGTGCAACAATAAAGTGCATACTTTACTGCTTGATACAATAGCTTACTTTTGTGGGTTATAGCTGGAAAATGCAATGAGGCCTCCAAATGCAAGTGACAGAGAGAAGAATATCTGGGTTGCTGCATCCAACCACACTGTTGGGTTTTTCAGTGTTTCCCACTGTCAGAAGGAAAGCACTGAAAGGTCATAAACCTACATAATATCCATCAAACATTTCACTGTAGCAGATGTGGTTATAACGCACTTTCACAGGAATGAATTTCTCTTCCCTACTTTTTTCAAGTTAAACATTTGGAATGCATCTAGAAATTTCATAAATCGTGCCATGATATTAAAAAAAAACTTATTAGATAAATCTTGCTCAGTGATCCATATGAGCCGACCTACAACTTTGCCACTGTTATAATGAGATAAAAGTCATATTTAAGGGCAGTGGTGGCTCAGTAGTTATGGCTCTGGACTACTGGTCAGAAGGTTGAATACCACCACCCCCAGTACCAGTTCCCCAGTATCAGTACAAGCAAGGCCCTCAACCCTCACCTCCTTTGCTTCATTGTAAGTTGCTTTGGATAAATGAATTGATAAAAGCACCAATCAAATTTGTAAATTTAATGCTTTAGTTTTTAAACTGTTAGATTACAATTAGACAGCAATTATATTTAGACTAGGTTTAGGTTAATTTACCTAGCACTAACTAGCTCCAGTAGGCCCCTCATTTTATAGCAAGTTACCACTTAGCAAACAAACACAGTAAGTGCATGGCAGCTGTGAAAAAAGCACAACTTACCTTTGGTGTGAAGAGGTGGCGCAATCCAATACTGGCTCCTGGCAGAGTCAATGCCCGGATCAGAAAGATGGTGAGCACAAGATATGGGAAGGTAGCTGTGACATACACTGCCTGTACCCAGAGTGACAGATTCATTTAATGTTAATGGTCTGATTCATGAATAAATAAATGCTTAATTGAATAATATGAATAAGATGGACTGTGAGGAAGGTCTGACCTTGCCGATGGTCTCGATGCCCCGAATGAAGCAGATATAAACAATACACCAAGCTGAAGCCACACACACCACCAGCCACCACTGAAGGTCCCCACTAATTGAAATGTTCGGAGTGATATTCAGTGTCTCTCTGTACCAGAAGTAGTTCACTGGAGTGCTCTTCTCACATTCCTCCACATACCCTGCAAGAACACGAAGCATATAGCATATAGCACTGTGATTATTATGAGAAAGTGGTGATGAAATGAGATGGTTGAGTTGAGTGAGGTATGATTGGACAGTAGTGAGTGTAGTTAATTCACAAGAAACTTATACAATCTACTTATCTAAATAACTTAGACTGAACACTACGATGTTTTTTGAGACTTTTTAGTTTTTATTTATTGTCTCATTACTGTGGAAAAAACGTGTTTTTAATCAAAACAACATTTTATTGTATTGTAATTTCCACTTAAATATATATATATATATATATATATATATATATATATGTATATATATATATATATATATATATATATATATATATATAATATTTATAATAATATATCCTTTAATAATTCTTTTTTCTCATATTTTCTTTCACAAATTCCTATATTCCTATATAGAGATTTCTATATATTTCCCACTATTAATTTATTTTATTTTTATTTTATTTTATTGTTTATTTAACAGGGACAATAAAACAGTCCATGCCTACCCCAGAATTAGCTTCAAAGCTAAATTTCATCTGCAGTCCTTGGGCAGGAAGTATATAAATGAAAAAAATGGAAAAAAAAAAATACATAGATTGGTAAAAATGTATCACCATAAACTTAAATTATGTATAGTGTCATTAATGCATTATTCAATAAATAACAAACCTGAAATATAAAATATGAATCATGAGCCAAACATCATACCTAAAATTGAGAGTACATTGCAAATAATACAGCTGCAGGAGAGTTATGCTGTGATAAATACCATTACATATCTAAAATACATTATATAAGAAAGACTACTAAATTAGAAAATGCTCATTAATATATAATGGATTGAAATGTGTTTAGTGATCACATATTTGACTTGCCTTCAGCCATATTTTCAGTTGGGACTTAAATTGTGCAAATGTGGGGCATTGTCTAATATTAGTTCATAGCTTGTTCCAAATATCAGCTGCTCTTATAGAGAAAGCTGAACGATCAAACTCTGAAGTTCTATTTTGCACTTCACATTCACCTCTTGAAGAGGCTCTTGTTTATCTTATTTTCTCTGAACACAATGTCACAAATTCTTTCAAGGGTGGTAGTGCAAGGTTGCTAGCAATAATAATTTTATATAAAATTTTATTAATATTTTACATACACAATTTGGTCAAACGTATGTGGACACCTGACTATCAAACCCCTGACCCATTAAGACAAAATTGACCCCCCCCCCCCCTTGCTGTTATAATAACTTCCACTCTTCTGAGAAGGCTTTCCACTAGATTCTGGAGCATGACTGTGGGAGTTTGTACTCATTCAACCACAAGAGCATTAATGTGGTCAGACACTGGTGTTTGGTGAGGAGGATCTGGGGTACAGTTGACAACCAAGTTCATCCCAAAGGTGTTTAGTGGGGTTGAGGTCAGGGCTCTGTGCAGGCCACTCGAGTTCTTCCACTCCAACCTTGGCAAACCATATCTTTATGGATCTTTGTTATGTGTACAGCAGCATTTTCATGCTGGAACATATTTGGGTTAGTTTCAGTGAAGGGAACTCTTAATGCTACAGCATCCAAATACATTCTATACAATCGTTTGCTTGTTGCAACAGTTTAGGGAAGACCCACATACGGGTGTGATGGCCAGGTGTCCACAAACTTTTGGCCATATCGTGTATGTATCGTCAACAAAATGGGATAATGTATATGTTACTGAAACCATTAGCTCCAGTTACTTTAAACAATATGTATATGGGTAAATGTTTTGACCTTGTTTTTTGTTGTAACCAGGAACCCTCTCAAAACAAATTTATTTTATGAACATAATCCAAGTATTCAAATTAATTTAATTGTGTGCAGTAATATTTTGGCTATTCATAGGAGCCACAGAGATTTTTGCTTTGGAAATTTCCAACTTGACATTATTTATAGTGAGGTTTGGTTTAAACCCATCCAATTGAAGTTGCCTGTCAAACAGGCTAATGTCTATAAGAGCTTAATAATAATTATAATAACTTTGATAATGGGTGTGATTTCCACCGATGTAAACAAAAATTAAAAATCCCAGACTCTCTGTGCGGTACAGAACACACTTTTAGAACCACTGGTGTACCACATGAAAAATGTCTGGCTTGCCGTAATAAACTAATGTGATACTGTTTGTCTTACCGGTGTGATTGGTGTTGACTGGGCATGACTGCCATGGCAGTGGGTCTTGGAATGAATGGAAGAAATACCACAGAACCCAGGCCAGTATAGTGTTATAAAACAAACCAACCAAAAATGACACAGTCATAGAGGCCACACCTGCACATGCACACACAGAAGAAAGAGGTTGTCCAGTGAGTACTACAACAGTATAGGAATGATTTCACTACAGTTAACAAACCAAGGAACTCCAGCACCATTACACAGAAGTGATTACACAAACCATAGTGTATCACTGCTGAATGCACACTACCACCAAACATGTACTACACATCAGTCACTAATACTGTATGTACATAACCATTATGCACATAGTCCTTCCATACCCACCTACTCCTCCTAGGTAAGGTGATATTGAGTTCCAGACTCCTATGCTGCCCATGCGGAGCCTCTGACCAATAGCTAGCTCCATATGAAGCAGCGGAAGCCCCTCAAACACCAGCGCTATGAGGTACGGGATCAGAAATGCACCTAAGTACAAACACAATACATTAGTATACTTCCAGATATATTAGCACATCAAAAGATGACCAACAGTCTTAGAGAAGCAATTAAGATTAGACTATTATGCTAACTTAGACATTTTTTTATTGTGTTATCCTTGTTATCATCCCACTAATCACACCATATGTGTTGTAAAGAATGGTACAGTTTTGTTCTTGGAAGTTCTAATGTATTCTGATAACCTGTCATCTTACTGAGCTTATCTTTAACTCTTGGAGGCGTAAAACATTAGAATGAGAGCGTTTTCCATTTAAAGGCTGCACTCATTTCAAGACAGTAGCTTGACCTGATAGACAACCAAATTTTATCTCAAATCATCTTTACCATTTCAATGATTTGACTTCAGTATAATACTACAGTATGAATGGATTCAGTACTGAATGTTTTGTTACTTTCTAATGGACTGTACACTGCAGTGGGTGAACCTGCATTCTATATTTACCTAGGTACACTTATATTTACTCTTGACAAAAAGCTGTTAATCCATATGAACGGTCCTCAAAGTACAAACAGCACATGCATTAGAGCCATATCGCTTTATATAAAAGGTTCTGATAATGTCTTTTATACACTGAAAAGTATACTGGAAAAAAAAACCCCAGAGGTTTGTGTGTGTATGCATGTTGGGTTTTCCCCTCCACTGTTCTGGATTAATAAACAGAGTATAAATAGAGTATGTGTGTGTGTGTGTGTGTGTGTGTGTGTGTGGCAACATAAAAGTTGATTTGATTTCTCTTTTAGCTACACTTTTTATCAAATTCATGCACGATGATATAACAAGTACGTTAACAGTCTTATTCATGAAGCAAGCAACATGATATATGGAGTTGCTATCAAAGTCAATTTGCATTTAAGTACTGAATACTGTACTTTATTGATTCTCTGAATTGGGTATTTCTTTCAACATCTCCAACAGTATTTGAAAATAATGTTTATAAATAAACTTGATTTTTATTCCATTCCTATTTATGTAATTTGACTGTTTGTTAAGGTTTTTTCCTTTAAATTAAGTTCAATGTATGTAAGCCTTTCATCATCCGCCTCTCAGAAGCAAGTACAAAATGTCTGCGACATGTTTTTGTGACTTCAGTAGCTGATTCATCTGCACTCACTAAACCACAATTTCCCTTCAGCCTAGCACAGCATCACTGGTGTACTTCATAGCAGACTGTATGCTCAGGATGAACTGACTGTCTTATACGTGACATTGAAATGGCATGGTGTTTGTTTCATAGCATGATGCTCTCAGTGTATGTAGATCTATGACAAAAAAACACATTTACACATCTGTTTTATATAACTTTATATAATTTGATTTAATCTTTTTTAAATACAGATCATCAGCAAAATGGATTATATCCATATCTGAAAACATGGGTTCCAATTTTTCAAGTGCCAGTTGCTTTCATGGTTATGTGTATGGATAAATGTTTTGCTGTTATTGTAACACAAGGGTTCTCAAACTTTTTTGCAGCCTAGGACCCCTATATTACAAGTTTATTTTATGAACATAATCCAGTTATTTGAATATTAGGCTCATTATTACAATGTGTACAATAATAATTTGGCTATTTATTGGAGGCACATAGCTTTTTAATATATGAAATGTACACCTGCAGAACACTGAGAAGTTGACATATTTATGACATATTTATAAATATTTATATTTATATTTACAAGTTATATGGATGGAAGTATCATTTAAAGGCCTTAACTATGAAGAAAATTTAATGAATTCCAATTCGGTCTGATTGATTAAAACCTGACTTCTTAGTTTAGGTAGGAGTTCAAAGAATTAGAAACCAACTAACATGTATGTTCTAGAGAAAAATAAAGCAGTACACAACACAAGAAGAAAAAAAAAACCTTTTAATTAAATTCAACCCTGTTCTGCACATAATACACTGTCAAAGTCTCTTACCTCCTCCATATACCTGACACAAATAAGGGAACCTCCATACATTCCCCAAGCCAACAGCAAATCCGATGCATGTCAACAGGTACTGAACCTTATTGTCCCATTTAGGGCGTTCATCAGTCTTAGTGGCTTCTTCTTGAGTGTGGCTCAGCTCGATGTCTTTGGTGCTCTGAGCTCCATCCATCCTTCAGTTTACTTTGCAGCTGACTTGTTAGTTACAAGTCAGATCTGACTATCATTTCCTCTTCAGAGGACTCACTTCTCTTTACCATGACTATTTCTTGGGTTTTTGTCTCCTCAGAAGAAGGGGAGGAGCTTTGGCCCTCTTGTTCAATCCCACATTATGCTGCAGAGTACTGCTTTTATCTGGCACATTTCCAGTGGTACTGAGATATGCCAGGAAGCCCAGACAGTTAAAGTGACAAACACTCCTACTCAGTTGTTTATTTAAGCAAGCTGTGGTTGCATGGAGCATCTAATCTACAGGTTAACTGGTTACTCATTGCCATGACTTCAGAATTGAAGGATGTTAACTATGGGTTTTCTCCAACAGTTACAGACAGAGTTACTGTATTACTTTGCTCTAAATTGATTACTCATAACCATAAATATATCCCAAAAAAAGATTTCGGTTAAGAGTGATATTTATATTTTAGTAAAACATTTATTTTAAGAAAAGAGAAAAACAGGAAAACATGTAAAGTGCTTTGAACAAATATTGATTAATTAAATAAAAAAAAGTCAACATGTCCATTAACAAAACTACAGTTGCCATATAATGCAAATACTATAATACAGTGAAAATATTTGGTAAAAAATAAATATGGTTCTTTAGTATATATGATATCACTAACTAATAAGTTGTCACAAATTCCTAAGTTCATTTGACAATTTCAAGCACAATTTGAGATCCACTGTATTGATACAGTTGTTAAGTATAATTGTAATTTCATAAAAGCAGCAGGTGGTGTATTGCTAACAATCATCTATTATTATTCTCAGAAATGTAAGAAAACATGTCCTTTAAAATGGTGACATAAAGAATTAATACCAATTATCAAATGACCAATTACCAAAATAATAACAACAACAATAATAATAATAATAATAATAATAATAATAATAATAATAATAATAAATCACCCTAGCACATTCATAAGACTTTCTTACTGAATTAAGAATTGTGCTCTTAATTTAGACACCAGCATCCATTTAACAACAGCGCTTCCGTATAGCCCTGATAATGGCAGCACCAGGTACAGCAAGGCTAGGAATCCCAGCCAATATGAAGATTATTACATAGATCCATGGTGGGTAGGGCTTCTGCTCCAAAGTAGGAAATTTTTCCTGTAATACAAACAGATGAGAAGAGATTGTCAGGATAACTGCTGTGTATGAAACATTTCTCCCTGACCAGAAGAGACGTATGGATCACGGACATAAGTCACTCTGGAAAGGAGTGTCTGCTAAATGACTAAATGTAAATGCAGGTAATGTTCACCACAACCACTCATGGAATGAGCTCACATGGCAATTTAGCTTACAAATGCTTATTAACTTGGATCAAACTATACTTTAAGCTCTTAGCACATGTAGCCTCATGAGTAACCTTACCGATTCTGGGTCCCAGGCGATATAAAAGAGCTCCTTGGAGACGGTGGTAACAAGGTAGAAGAGGAAGATGAACAGCATGATGAGGGGGCTGATAAATCTCCATGTGGCCTGCCAGAAGATATTGGGCTTATGCCCGATCATGAAGACCAGGTCTTCGTTGAACCTGTTGGGAGAGCACATGGTCTTGGATTTGACATCACTCCAGTATGCAGCAATTAAAAAAAAAAATTTTGTTAACCAATGTATGCTGTAATTTTCCCACCACACTCTTTCTCTCTGAGTACCCCACAGCCACAAATAATAGGTATTATAATAGCTATTATAACAAGGCATGAAAGATGATAGGGTATGAAACAATGGAGTCCAAGAAAGACATGGAAGAACGGTTTTTGTCAAAGAAAATCAGTGACTTTCACTTACGTACCTATCTATTCCATAAACATACACCACTCCAACCATCTCACAGAAGGCAATAATGAGTAGAGGGATGGAACCTGCGAAATTGTCAAAGAGCGCCAGCCAGTAATTCCCTGACCCTTGGACGAATATTAATGCAATACAGCAACACAGCACACAGGTCAATCCTGAAATAATAATAATTTAAAAAACAGTCAAATGACTTACTTTAATAACATTTACCAAAAAAAATACAATAAGAATCTTAGAATTGTAATGTGTGCCAAAAATGCTGGCTGATGATCTCTCTCTGACTACTGTACCTGAGATAAGTTCTTTTGGCCAGTGTTTGGGGAAGACCTTTAAGTCCTGTAAAGGCACCAGGACTCCTTCAATGTTTCCAAACATGGATGACAGGCCGAGGCAGAAGAGCATGACAAAGAAAAGGACGGACCACAGTGGAGACAAGGGCATCTTGGTGATGGCCTCAGTGAAGACAATAAAGGCCAGGCCTGTGCCCTCAACACCCTGTTTAACCAAAGAAGCAAAGCACAGAACATTTCATGTCTTTTTATTAAGCCTTTACATTTAGTGAGGGACAAAATAGGTTCTCAAACTTGAGATATAAAATTCAAAAAGGTTTTTGAGAGAAAAGATGACTCTACCTCACTGAGGAATGTGTTCAGGTTGCAGGTCTGAAGATTTAGATTCTGAATGACATCAGGGTATGTGGTGTTAAGCTCATTTAAAGCTTGATTGTAGTTACTTTCAGTGATGTTTGCTTCTGGCAGGTCAAAGGTGTTCAGCAAAGTCATAATGTTTCTGCAAGACAGATGCAGAGCACATTCTTAGACAACTTCTTTTCCAGATACAGATGTCCGCTGTTAAATAAAAATCACAAGTACATACGTTGCCAAACAGTCGTCAAATCTCTCCGTGGCTCTGAAACCAATGATGGTGTAGATTACAGTGGCAGCAAAGATTGAGGTGAAGGCGTTGATGAGGGAGATGATCACAGCATCCTGCTCACAGTTGTTACTGAAAGAAGGACATATGTACCTTAGGACACAATACTAGAGAGTAATTATCATTTAAAATATGTTTCAGCAGTTGCCTCTACCATTAATACATCACTACTAACTGCTCACTTGTTGTCACTTATGGACTTACTGTACTGAGTTGTAGCTGGAGAATGAGATGAGGCCACCAAATGCCAGAGAGAAGGAATAGAATACTTGAGCACCTGCATCCAGCCAGGTCGCTGGGTTTGCTAATTCATTAAGCTACACACACACACACACACACACACACACACACACACACACACACACACACACACACACACACAAACATGCACACACAGATCTTCAATACGTATACATGGCTACAATATGTCGCAATGTAGTAAATCATGATGATTGCAATATACATTGAATTGCCCTTCAGTGCTGTAAAGGTAAACTGTAAAAGACAGTAATTTTCTGTGAATTTATACTTACATCTGGTGTAAAAAGAAATTTAATTCCCTCTACGGAGCCTTTCAGAGTCAGTCCTCTGATTAGGAAAACCGTGAGAACCACATAGGGTAATGTGGAGGTCACATATACTGCCTTGAAAGGAGATATAAAGAGTTCCTGTTTAATTTCCAGTAATATTAGATACAGTATGAAGCTGATTCATTATGAAATAAGCTAATCACCTCTGAGGTATACAGTTCACTGCTAGAACCCTACATTTTAGAACATTTGGAAGAACATCATGTATGCAAAGCAATATAAATCAATTCGGATTGGTTTTAATAACATGAATGACATTTAATTGGAGGAAACCAATTGTGGCTGTTAATTATGCAATAAACATTTATTCATCATAACTTTATTATATGCGACTTTATTACATGTATTTGAAAGTATCCATTCTCTATTTCCACTGCTATAAACCTATAAAAAAAATTATGTAGTAAATCTTTATGAGTCAGTATTCTTACACAACATTGCAAAATTTTATAGTATGCAGTAGTATATATATATATTTTTAAGCTTCTATTATATGGTTGTTCCATATAATGTACTTAGTAATACATGGCATTTTGCTGTACATGTACATAGTGTATGCGAGCTTTAATGTGTGTTTATACTTAAAAAGACTTTGATATGATAAGATCTCCTAAATGTTCTCACAGACCTTTTTCTTATGACTAGACTAAAGCACTTACCTTCTATACCACTGTATTAGTACTGTTTTTAAAACTACTGATACAGTTGATATCTGCTCTTATGTAATATGAAGTATGTGTACCTTTTAGATAAAGGCCTTTAATTTGCAGCCGTTACTTTTCGATTTTACTTCACTCAAATTATAAGGTTTAGCTCAAGCTACAAGCTGTTAACACAGACCAAGCTGGCAGCTGGGAGAATCAATGATAAAGAATCTGGAAATTACAGACAGGATTCCTAGACCTAGTGTATATAACAAGGACAGACATTTAAAAAGAAATGTAATCACAAACACCATAACCAGCTCTACCCTGGCACAAATGTTCTTCCCGAAGCTTTTGACCAGCACTTATCAGCTCAACCTGTGTTTTAATATGTTATGCAAGAAAGATTATACCTTGCCAGTGGTCTCAATTCCACGGACACAGCAGACATAGAGTACGGCCCAGGCTGAAATTAGACACAGCACCATCCACCAATGCAGTCCTCCTGTATCGTCTATGGATGTAGTTGTGTCCAGGGTCTTCCTGTACCAGAAATAATCCACAGGGGAGCTCCTCTCACATTCTGACACCAGACCTGTCATTGTAGCCATGTTTACAGTAAGTGAATTTGTCTAAGTGAATCTAGATAATGTAGCTCCACCTAAAAGAAAAATATTAAAAACTAGCACCCTGGTATAACAATCATACATGCACCTTAAAAAGACCACTTGAAATTATAACGTAAATGGCGTCAAACAAAATTGGTAGTATTTCAGACTGCATGGAAGGAGAGCATCCTGAACTATAGGAAATGTCTTAGTGCTGCTAGATCAACAGATTCTTGTTTAATACTGTGGTAAAATTAACAAGCAAAAAAACCACCAGAGAAACATGCACACCATCAATATGTAGTTTCAATGACTTGTTTTCAGTGGCAAAATTGAAAAGATCAGGCAAAAAATCCAGACT
This sequence comes from Ictalurus furcatus, assembly GCF_023375685.1. NCBI lineage: Eukaryota > Metazoa > Chordata > Actinopteri > Siluriformes > Ictaluridae > Ictalurus > Ictalurus furcatus. The sequence goes on along the minus strand of NC_071255.1, from coordinate 13,956,720 downwards.
ATAAATTTAAAGCCAGAACATTTGATAACTAATCCGGTAGATAGCAATATTACTTTATCAGATCAGGGATTAGAATGTTTTACTCCCCTTGGAGTAAAACGGAACTAATTTCACTAATTTCCTCATCAAAATCATCGATTTGTGTACTGGATCATTTACCTACATGTTTCTTCAAACAGATAATACCTGAAGCAATCGAACCTCCTCTATAAATAATAAATTCTTCCCTTAGTACTGACTATGTACTTACATCTTTTAAACTAGCATTTATCAATCCCCTGTTTTCAAAAAAAAAAAAAAAAAACCTGACCAGTCCAACTATAGGCCAATATCAAACCTCCCCATTATCACCAAGATCCCAGAAAAGGTTGTAGCACAGCAGTTATACTGGTATCTACATAGCAATAACGTTCATGAAATGTATCAGTCAGGATTTAGGCCTCATCATAGCACAGAGACAGCGCTGGTTAAAGTGTTAAATGACTTACTACTGGCCTCTGATCATGTCCTTGCATGTTTTGCTTGATCTTAGTGCAGCTTTTGACACCATTGATCATACTATTCTCCTTGATATACTAGAAAATGTTGTTGGAGTTATGGGAAAGGCCCTCTTTTGGCTCAGGTCTTATTTGTCTGATCGTTATCAGTTTGTAGATGTAAATGGTGACTTCTCTACGCATACTAAGATAAAGTTTGGTGTTCTGCAAGGTTCTGTTTTAGGCCCATTGCAGGGAGTTTCTCCTTGCCACTGTCACATCTGGCTTGCTCATTAGGGATAAATTTATACATTTAAAATTTATATCTGGAATTGATATATTTCTGTAAAGCTGCTTTGTGACAATGTCCATTGTTAAAAGCGCTATACAAATAAAAAAAATTGAATTGAATTGAATAAGTATTGCACTAAGGATTTTAGATAAGCCTACTGTAACATTTTGAAGAACACTTCATTTTATGAATTCATATCCATGCATGCAGATTGAAATTGATTCTTGCTCTAATAACAGTTATGTCCTGTGCCTAGTAGCTGTGATACCTGTTCTGTTTGCATTGATGGGGCACTGGCTCCAAGGTAGTGGGTCCTGGAACGAGTTGAAGAAGTACCACATGACCCAGGCAATTATAGTGTTGTAGTAGAGGCTGACCAACAAGGAAACACACATGGATGCAATTCCTGTGGGAAGAAATTCATGATGTGCAACATTTATCATTCCAACCTTTGAACAGTAGTGGAGAACGTAACGAGACAAAGATTTAAGGATTTCGTTCTACAATTACTTACAGTGATGTTTACTGCCACTGCAAATAATTTTTCCCCCTAGTAGAGTCAGGTTAGTTGGTGGTAATGAATTTCAACTCACCTACTCCTGTCATGTAAGGGCTAATGGTCCTCCAGACCCCCACACTGCCTTTCCTCAGGCGCTGCCCAATAGCAAACTCTAGGTGAAGAAGAGGAACTCCCTCAAACACCAGCAGGATCAGGAAAGGAATCATAAAGGCTCCTGAAGGAGGACAAATGAAAAGTAAGCTCTAATTAAGTTCACCACTTAAAATAATGTTTATGCTGACGTAACATAAAGGCTGAAAATGTTTCCTGCGGTAATGTATTTCAAATAGGAGTTTACATTGTGAATAGTGTTTGTTTTGAAAATCCCAGTCATGGCCTACATAGGTTTGTCAAGCATTTAGGTAGGGGTGTTGGGTAGGGGTATGACTCAATGCCACTATCTGTATCTTTATCTCTATATGTATGTTTTTAGTGAGCCAAATATTCGTTTCTGTAGCTGTATTTGGATTTAAATCTGAAGTATTTTTGGTCTGAACAGGAAAATACACAGGATTGTTTTGTTTATTTGTTTGTTTGTTTGTTTGTTTGTTTGTTTGTTTGTTTATACCTGATTGTGACATTTTTATATGAATTTAGCTAGCTCTGTTTCCCTGCATATGGGCATAATCAAACAATCAACCTAAAGTAAACCACAGCAATACTGACCAGGCAGTTACTAAAGATGATGAATGAATGCTGAAAATGCATCTCTGTAAATGCACTGCCGTAATTGCATCACAGTAAATGCATCATACTTGTACATTAATAAATGTGTTTTTTCTTTGTCCCACAAGCTTCATATCTTCCCGCTGTCCTGAATGAAAGTAAAAAACCTCACTAGCAAGCTTATATAAAAATGGTGCTCCTATTTGTATCTATACATACTGTAGAAATCACATTATCTATTCATTACGTATTTGTATTCAGTTACATCTTGTTACATTTGGGTTACATTTCAGATCTATTGATTAGTGTGTATGTTTAGAGTAAGGACAATATCCAATTCCACAGTGTGGCAAACTCAGCATGTGTACACTACAGGAACTTTGTGCACATGTGAATACACTGAGGTACACATTGTGCTGTGGGAGTACTTTTATCATAGGAATAACTATGAGATTGCACTCTTATCAGCCTTTTCAATACTCTCGGTATCAACATAGCAAAGCACATCCAGTATGATCTGCTGCTGTTCTGAGTTTCACCCACTCAGGAACATGTGATGGTGGTTCACTCCATTACTACGACGTGCTTTTATAAAGATGTTTACACAGGTGATGAAACACTAAGGCAGGTACATAATGCAATATATCAATGTGTGAGAACATTTCATTCTAAAATTTTGTTTCTTTTGTCTTTAACACTTGTGTGGACTGCAGATTTTCCTAGGAACAATGATTCTTTGAATCCGACCCTAATGTCTGCTGTTTTTTATTTTTCATAGTTGAGTAGTTGTCCTTGAGTCTTATAGACCTCCTCCTGCTGCTCAGCTCTTTATCTCACAATAAAGGTATGAGTTTGACAAGAAAGCTATACATTTACCAAGAATGCTGTTTACCAGGGAGATTAAAAACACTGTTGGCTAATGATATAGCGAAAGCACAACTGCAAGCTTGATTTAAAATTTTTTTTTTTTAAATGGCTGTGACGTGTGACACCTGTCAGTTGTGTACACAAATATAAGAAAAGTAATTAAGGAGTGCTAAACTAGAGAAACCTGTGCAAGAAACACAGACAATTTCTTGCACATGTAAATCATACTGAAAATACATAATATGGGCAAATGTATGTGGACACCTGATAAATCAAACCTACATGTTTGCTTTTTGAACATTCCATTTCTTTGCTGTTATAATAGTCTCCATTGTTCTGCGAAGGCTTTCATTAGATTTTGGCTGTGGGAATTTGCACTCAGTCAGCATTCTAATTCATTCCAAAAGTGATAAGTGAGGTTGAGGTCAGGACTTTTTGCAGGCCACAAGAGTTCTTCCACACAAAAATTGGCAAACCATGTCTTTATAAACCTCACTTTGTGCGCAGGGGCACTGTCATGCTGGAACAAGTTTGGACCTCTTAGTTCCCGTAAAGAGGAAATCTTAATGCTATAGCAAACAAAGACATTCTCTTGCGTTGTGTGCTTCATTGTGGCAAAAGTTTGGGGGAAGGCCCACATTTGGGTGTGAAGGTCGGGTGTTCACATACTTTTGGCCATATAGTGTAGCTGGGCGTCTTGATGTTTTGTTAAACAAAGTTAAAGATTAATGAAAATCACACACAGAAAAATTACAAAAATGCGTCAGTGTTAGGAAAATTAATCATTTATCTGGACATCATTTTCTGACAACTTTTAGCACACCCTGCATATAAAAGTTATAACAATGTGATGCATTAACTTTTTTGCTTAATGTTTGAGGGCTCTAACCAGGTGAAGCGCTGCATGTTTAATTATCCAAGCAACCAAAGAACAGCAGTTAAACGTTGTAATAACTTATAGAGAGATCAGGAAAGGGGGTAATATAAGAAGGGGTTGTTTTTTAGGACAAGACCAGTAGAAATGAGGTAAGAAGAGCTTTTCTTCTGGGGCCAGTAAACTTTAATTACTTCATAATTATAAATAACAGACCAAATAAGTTATTGTGTCTGTTATTTATATTTATTTATAAATAATTTAAATAACCGACATCAGCAATGTTACCGTTCTGAAGTATTTCCACGATTGTGTCTCAAATAAAATCCCTTCACTAACAGCTATTAGCGATATCAATATTCTTAGTTGACCTTTTTAATTGCATAGCATTGGAATCATTGGGAAAAAGGTTTCATGACATTAGGCCTCAATCATTTAGAACATATTTTCAGCACATGTCTTCTGATATTGTGTGGATTTTTATTAGTAAAAGAACACGATCATCAAAACTTTCTTTATTAGCCCATTAAATCGTTGAGGATTTTGTGGATTCCTAAAACATCATTGCATTAAAAAATACCTGTGTGCTTCTCATCAGTGATTCTGTGTCTTGTCGTTAGACAGTGTTAAACTGCTAAGTACAAGAAGTCACAAGACACAGTAAGAGAGAAATTTGAAACATACAACAGGTTGACCTGAACATAGTCTTCTTTCAGAACACTCATAAAGACTCCCTGATCTTTCTGCATGTCATAAAAAAAAGGGTGAGAATAGAGACTAGTCAGCAAACTCAGGCCAACATGAAACAAAGTCTAAATGTAACAATTAGAAAATTAAACTAAACCACAATCCAATTTATAGTGCTATTGAGTCCTGTGGATTAGAAAGTACCTCTATACCATCAAAGATGTGAAGTAGAGATTAAGAAATGTTTTGTCTTACCACTAGTATATATATATATATATGTGTGTGTGTGTGTGTGTGTGTGTGTGTTACAGTTTGATGAATAATGCTATGTCTATTCTTGCAAAATATGCCACAAAAGGTATGTTCTCACCTCCCCCATGGCTCTGACACAAGTAGGGGAAGCGCCAGACGTTACCGAGCCCCACACAGAAGCCCACACATGTCAGCATATATTGGGCTTTGTTGTCCCATTGAGGCCTGTCCCCTGCCTCCTCGATTTCCAGCTTCTCCAGCTCATCGTGGCTCAGGATCCGATCATCCAGGCCCGGGTTAGGGATCTTCAGCTTCATGGCCCAGCTCAATTCCCTCAATTACTGCTGCCCCAGTATAGATCCTGGTTCTCCTCTTTTTGAGAAAGAGGAATTTATATGGTGAACTTTAGCACGATATCAGCAAAGAGCACGTGTATGTTCTTAAGGGGAATGTGTCATGTCAGCTAGATAAGGGGAAGCCAAAGCACCTGACTGAGCATGCCAATAATTAATATCAAGCACACCTGCATACGCACACATGCCCACACACCAATTAAATGGTCTAAATGGTTGAGAAATGAAGATATAGATCTTTATATCACTTGAGTAGCAACTTCAATAATGGTTCAGGTACATCCAGGTAATTTCTGAGAAGACTTTGTGCGCACGCACACACACACACACACACACACACACACACACACACACACACACACCCCAATGATTCTCTTACGCCACAAGTCACCCATTGTTAATAAAGATAATAATCTTTATGTTACTCCAGTGGTAACTTGAACAAGGGTTCAACATTTAATGCCCAGATGAAAACTCATGAGAAAACTGCACATGGAAAGGAGATAATAAAGAGAACAGCATTAACTATTCAGGACTATTCAGTTTTCTGTTTGAAAAGGAAGAATAAACATTGCCCGTTTACTATTTGCCATCCAACTTTCCGAATCAGGTCTCAGTTTAGTCTTTTAGTGCTGAAGCTCAGTTTATATGGAGCAATCAGGACCCTTCATGAAAGATGACTTTGTTTTTTTTATTTCTTTGTAAGTCATTTGGGCCCTGCAAAAATTCTGTAGCGATACGATTGATTTAGTCCCTTTTAAAAATTTACAAGCAAGTCATTCATTCTGAATCACAAGATTTGTTTAATGAAAAAATGAAATAGTTTGAAAGTAGTTTTCCAACATTATTAATAAAAATGTTTGAAAGAAGTTAAACAGAACTGCTTTGTGCATTCATTTGCAGCTAACAGACAACATGCTCTCCTTAGCATTTTCTCATACTGTGCTATTTTGCTTTACTTTGGTTTCTTTTATTTTGTGGAATCCATTTATTCTCTGCATTAATGTGTTTTCTTCTACAAATTTATTCATTCACATAACAAAATTCGGAAACTATATCTATGCTGAAAGGGCTTGCACGTAGTACAGTTATGACACCTGTGTTGAAAGCCATGAGACCATTAAACATTGCACTGATGTGGCTGTAAATATATTATCACACATTAATTTGCAACAAATAAAATGCACTCTATATGACCAAAAGTTTGTGGACACCTGACTGTCACACTCATATGTGGTTCTTAGACAAACTGTTGCCAGAAAGTTTGAAGCACACAATTGTATAGGATGTCTCTGTATGTTGTAGCATTACAATTTCCTTTCTGGAACTAAGATGCCCAAACTGTTCCAGCATGACAATACCTCTGTGCATAAGGTGAGGTCCATGAAGATATTGTTTTGCCAAGGTTGGAGTAGAAGTACTTGAGTGTCCTGCACAGAGCCCTGACCTCAACCCCACTAAAAACCATTGGGATGAACTGGATGCCGACTGTGCACCAGACCTCCTCACCTGACATCAGTGCCTGACCTCTTTAATGCTCTTATGGCTGAATGAGCAAATCCCTACAGCCATGTTCCAAAATCTAGTGGAAAGCCTTCCCAGAAGACTGGAGGTTATTATAACAGCAAAGGAGGACTAAATCTGGAATGGGATGTTCAGTAAGCACATACGAGTGTGATTGTCAGGTGTCCACAAGCTTTTGGGACATATAGTCTATATGGTGTTATAAAGCTGTTGTATTAATATGTGGGTAATGAGACAAACATGAAGAATAAAAACATATTTTAAAAAATGGCAAACGTCTGATATTATTTATTGGTTTTTTAAAAAAAAATTTTTATTGCATTAAAGCACCAACAGATTGTTCAAAATGCATTAAAATTTTCAGCAGAAAATATATAGCACAGCAGGTAGCATTGCTACTTCACAGCTCTAGGGTCCTTAGTTTCATCCTGAGCTCCGGGTTACTGTCTATGTAGGTTTCTTCTGAAGTCTCCAGTTTCCTCCCACCTCCTGAAAAACATGCCTTGAGGTGAATTGGCTATGCTAAAATGCCCCAGTGTTTTTGTGTGTGTGTGTGTGTGTGTGTGTGTGTGTGTGTGTGTGTGTGTGTGTGTTGTACCCTGCGATTCTGGGATCCGCCCAGTGTTCTTGAGATAGGCTTCGGCTCCACCATGACCCTGACCAAGATAACGCGCTTGCTGAAGATGAACTTGTGATCTTTTTGGATAAGCTTCATGTTAATCTTAAGATGCAGATAAATTAAATGCTTTAGCTCTTTAAATTGCCAGCTTAATATACATTTTAAAGCTTATTCAATAATTACAGTGAAACTAACAGGAGTAGCAATTAAGTATATACCACTGTCATGGCATTAACAGTGGGCCAACTGGGACTTTGTACAGTACTGGTTAAATTAAAAACTGTTATATGAACTACACAATGATAGTGCTGTACATTATCAGTTATGATGTATTCAAATGTTCACTGATAATCAGAAGGACCAGTCAGATTGAGAAGATATTTCACGATGTTATCATTGTGTCTAAAGGTCAGTAGCATGTTGTACAAATCTTCTGGGAACTGGATTCAAATTAAGATAACATAAGGAAGATGTCTCTACAAGTGGTTTGTGAATTACCTTTGCAAGCTGCTCCAGACAAAAATACTTAAATAAATGGACTTCAGTTGACTTTGTATGTGTTTAATAATGTTATAGTTCATTCTAATGTCCCTGCATAGCACATTTATAGTGCCATACCCTGAATTTATATGATCCCAGTTCCAGTCATCCAGTTATCAGTAGGATTTTTGGGCCTGGCAGACTTTCCTGGCAGAATTGTAATAGGACCTTATAGCTGGGCTTTACTGTGAGAGTTTTACACTGCTTTCATGTAAAGCATTCTTATATGTAAAGCATTTGTCCTTGTACGTCCTCCCTGAATGTCTGTTACACAATCTTGATGCATTATACTATGGCTATAAAAGCAAGCCTAGTAGTTTAAACTTATACATCGATTGTGTATTACTGTCTTAGCGTGTGAAGCAATATTCAAAATTGCACAAGGATTGCACAAGGATACACAGTAGCATGTTTGGAAATGAAGGCTTCAATTCAATTTTTTTTTGTTGTACTGGGCTAGGAATTCTGCCATTATTGTGACATTATAACTGATTTTCTCATTGGATGTTAGTCTTTATGTTAATACATCATTTTGAGTTATGTCTTTGGAGGTACAGAAGCGTTTCAAAGCCTGTAGCGTGGCAGTTTTATAACAGTGTCCTCTGGTGGTGGCAAATGGAGCTTATGTTTGCTGCATTAATGACATGGAGATTCAACAGATCATTTTCATTGGAAGTTTCAGTTTATTAAATGAGAAAACTTGATTACATTTCTGGGGGGAGCATGGAGGCTTACTGGTTATAATAATAATAATAATAATAGTCATCATCATCATCATAATAAGGGTGGCTTAGTGGTTAGCACATTTGCCTCACACCTCCAGGGTCCGGGATTCAAGTCCTGCTGGGGCCATGTGGGTGCAGAGTTTGCAGGTACTCAGGTCCAACCCCCCCCCCCCCCCCTGTATGTGATTGTTCCCTGCAATGGACCAGGCACCCCGCCTTGTGCCTGGTGCTGCCTGGGACCCTGAAAAGGAGTAAGCGGTAGAAGATGGATGGATAATAATAGTTGTCATCATCATAATAAGGGGGTCATGGTGGCTTAGTGGTTAGCACGTTTTTATATATATATATATATATATATATATTTATATATATATATACACCTCCGGAGTGGGGGGTTTGTATCCTGCCTCCACCCTATATATATATCTGTATATTTAAACAAATCCTAAAAACAAATGGTTCAGATGCTTTCACACAGTTCTTTCACACCTCAGACTGATCTCAGGTAGGTATCTCAGATAAATTATACACTAACAGACTTCTCTATGACATAACTATACTAAAATTAATAATAAAATGAATGTGTATGAACGTGAAAATGAATGTGTGTGTGTATGTATGTAAATAGAAATAGACATATATAGATATCAAATGAAATATATAGAAATAATTTAATATTTTTGTGAGCCAAACTATGTGCAGGACAAAATAAAAAAATAAACAACAAAATAAGATGACATCAATACACACAAAGTCATAAACCAGTCCACCAATATAGTTTCACTTCACACTGAGATAAAAGTAACAGTATGTACGTATGTACGCATGTGTATGTGTGAGAATGTGTGCAATTGTGCCTTGCGGAGTTGGCACCCCATCCAAGGTGTCGCCCGTCTTGTGTCCCAAGTCCCCTGGGATATGCTCAAGGCTTCCCCGTTACCCTGTGCAGGATAAGTGGTATGGAAAATGGATGGCTGGATTACACTTCTGCAGAAATTCCAGTGTAAACTTGCAGACCTGATATATTTGGTGTCTCGGAACTGATTAGCAATTTGAAACACACTGAACAGACCCATTGAGGCACAAAGGGTCTTTTTTTTTTAAATCACAGTAGTGACATCTAGCCTAAATATCAAGGGTCTAACATTGGGAAAATGTTAATGCATTAATTTTAAAAAGACAAGGATTGAAATGGATCAAGGCAACAATTATACATAGACAATCTATTATAATTGATCATAAACATGGATTATTGTTTACTGTAATTGATTATAAATCAGTTATCTGCAAAGGACAGACAACCGGTGTGTTAAACATAATTCATACTTTTTAATTCATGTGTAAATCAAGGCGGATCTCTGCATCAACATCCACCAATCTTAAAACTTAACCTAGATACTGAACAAAGTTGGTCACATATCAAGCAGAAGCTACTAAAGTTAAGTGTAACAGATTCAGTGTCATCATAAATAGTTACCTTAATAACTGATATCATATCATATCGTGTGGAAGCCTGAAGTTTACACCACTACTGAATACATTTACTTTTAATGTAATTATTATTATTATTATTTAATTCTTCTAAGTGACTATTCATGCAAACTTGCATACTCACTACGCCTCTCGTTATGTAATGCCATAATAAGATTCATATGTGAGGTCTCGACTGGGGGCATTGTAAACTGCTACTCAGGCTGTACAAACCCTGTCAAGTCAATATTTGCATTAAAGGGCCTTTATTATGAAAATCTACTTTTTCCTGCTTTTGGTACATTTTAGACTATAAGGAGTCACAGCAACACAGAGAAAAGGTTAAACCTGTAACTATGTGACACAGCTGTGTTGGCTGTGGTCTGACGTGATGTAGTTTACCCCAGGCACTGTGAAGGGGGACCACCCACAGCAGCTGTGTGTTCAAATCACATAAAGTACACAGTAAAACTCCTAAATTAAGTTGGAGGAAGAAGGGGGGATATTTTCACTGCTTAGTCCACTTGTTCGCTATTAAATCGAGATACTCACACTTGTTTACATATGTCACCTGCACATTTTGTGGTCACATCCCACGGCACATCCTCTCAAGCACCACCAACCCCTTTCCCTAAAATGGTCACTAAATCTCTGTAATCATTGGCTTTTTGACCTAGCAAGTTTTGTATTTTGAAGTGCAATTTTTATTGATTTTTTTCCCTTTTCAAATTTAATTGAATGAATTTAGAGCAAAATTTTCACACTGTCTTGCAAATTCAGTGCAACATATTACAATATGATTCATTAAATTAATTAGAAAATAAATTTTTGCAATATTACACAAGTAGTTTAACAAATATGGAAAAAATATATAGAAAATATTTCATATATCTAAAAATATATATATATAGTATATGAAAATATATGTTGAGTACCTTAAAGCTGCAGTATCTCTCTCTCTCTCTCTCTCTCTCTCTCTCTCTCTCTCTCTATATATATATATATATATATATATATATATATATATATATATATATATATATACATTTGGTTAAGCAAGTACTTTTAAAAAAATTGTGTTCAAAACTGTCTCCCTTCCTTAACCTAATTCTCGAAGGCAAGCTTATAATAATGATTTATCATTTGACATATCGGGTCGGAAACGTCAGTTTGACATCATTTTCATGGCCTTTGACATTAGCGTAAACAGAAAGAAGAAGAGTCGGCTACTATATCGTATGTGTGGGTGCTGAGGATGGTGGAGTGTTTGTAGCTTATTCTTACAACAGTTGCTTAGAGTTTAAACTTGTCATCTGTATGACTGCTTTTAATCTGGATAATGTTAACTGGCAATGATCGCTGGCATCTGGGGAATCAGCTGTCAAAACCAAGAAACCTTGAACTGCAGAGAGCCTGCAGTCAAAAAGGGAAAGCGACAGAGCCTGTGCTAAAATGAGAATGAATATCGGCATGGCTTTTGAGAGGTGGACAAAGCTCTGAGATCTGAAGGGACTTAAGACTGATGCAGAGATGGCTTTTTTCTGCTGAACAGGTAAGACATTTCAGTGGCTCAATAGGTAGCTAGCTAACATTAGCGCACATGTCGGCTTGTTTCGGCAACATATCAAGTTTCCTATGTTGCATTGTTTTGTTTTGCTATGGTCAATGTTGTAAATTGCACTTATTTTCTGCTAGCTATGAGAGAGAGCACCTCACTTCTACTCCGTATCTGCCGCCACCTTGGTTGTCAAGTATTGAAGCTGATATACAACCCATACAAATACCTCAAAAACCATCAGATTCATCCAAGCAGAGGAGCAGTGCCGAAGCACAACCCATGTAAACAAAATAACTCTGCAAGTATTTTGCTAAGTGGTTAGCACATTCGCCTCACACCTCCAGGGTCTGGGGTTTGATTCCCACCATGTGTGAATGTGTGCGGAGTTTGCATGTTCTCCCCGTGCTGCGTCTCCCATGGTGGACATGCATGGTAGGCTGATTGGCATGTCCAAACTGTCCGTAGTGTATGAATGGGTGTGAGTGTGTATGTGATTGTGCCCTGCGATGGACTGGCACCCTGTCCAGGGTGTACCCTGCCAGGGTACAGGGTGCCAGGGTGTACCCTGCCTTCTGCCTGATGCTCCCTGGGATAGGCAGGATCCCAGGTTCCCCGTGACCCTTAAGAAGGAATAAGTGGTAGAAGATGGATGGATAATCACAACATACTTAGTAGGAAGTGCAAGTCTCTGCCCAGTTTACACAGCTCTAATAATGAACCCAAAGGTGTATATGTAATCCAGAGAGGTACTCTCTCTATTTACAGGTTGTGGATTCAGTAAATTAGATTGGTATATTGCTTGTTTTGTAAGATAACTGGAAATCGTTTTTAACTGGTAAATCTGATCTTATCTGTCACCATTTTATATTCAATTTTAGGTAATTTTTTTCTTCTAATTAAAAGAATACAAGTGTAGCTTTTATCTTAAATTTTTAACAGGGAAATGTATTTATAGGTATGTACAACAGATTTATTTTCACACCGAATGATACAAAAATGATTTATTTACATGAGCACCCACATTATTGCTTATAGGCGGAGCAATAATTGTGGAGCTAGCTAATTGCGGAGCTAGTTGTACTGTATTTTATTTATCTCCAACTGATTGACTGAACTTACTAATATCTGTTATATTTATTTGTACTGTATATTTTCATGAGAATTTTTTTCTACCTTTTATGGTTTCTCTTATAGCAAAATGTTGTTGACTCTGTTACAGTACATTTCAACCTTGTTACATTACTAAATACAATATATGCAAAATATATGAAATCGTTCTGTATCTTCCAAAATATAGACACAGGTTCATGTGAGACAAAGAGTGCGTGTCAGCAGCCTGACTGTCTCTGCATATGTCTTTATTACAACCCCATGTGTACATACCTTTGCAGTCAAGTATAAGTTGCAGAGAGAGTGACTGCAGTGGAAGGAATCCATCCATCCATCCATTTTCTGTACAGCTTATCCAACACTGGGTCGTGGGGAGCCTGGGAGTGTATTACAGAAAGATCCTAACTTTAGAATCCTATCTTATCTGCTTGGTATCCTTGACAATTTCAGTTAGGACCTCATTTAGGACAAAGACTATTACAGAATAACATTTCCTAAGTGCATTATCTTATCTTGACTACAGATAGGAAAAGCATAATACAGAAGCATCCTAACATGATAAAAATCCTAAAGTGTCTTAACTTTAGGACAAGCCCACTGGTGTCCTAACTTAAAAGTTATTTGAAAGCCAGCGATAACAGTCACACTGCAATAGCCATGTCCTAGAATGGTGTTACATTTATTAATGATACAAGACGAAGAACTTGATGTTTGATGGTGGAAAGACTTTTGGAGTACCCAGATGATGTGCTGTGCTTTGACAACAAAACACTGATAAATAATTACAGACATCCATGAAATATGATATTGCAGTTTGCACAAGAATTGCGACCAACTTTACAGAAGCCAGTGAACTGTTACTGAGCATTACCAGTCATAGTGCAAGTGATTTTACTGTTCAACATACTCCATTTTAATTGAAATTTACTTCACAGCTGTTGGTTGTAGTTGGTTGCTTGGTAACAGACCTGAGAGTTGATTATCGAACTCGATGGAGCAGTTTAAGATTCCTTAACTACAGATAAGATAAGACTTTGTAGGATAAGATAAGAATCTTAAATCAAGTTAAGATTTGCTTCTGTAAAATGAATTTGTGAAAAATCCTAATTTAACTGATCGAATATTAACTTAAGAGTTAATGATTCTGTAATATGCCCCTTGGAGTCTATCCCAGGGGACTCGGTGCATGAGGTGGGGAAGCCGTAGACAGGGTGCCAATCCACACCCATTCACACACTACTGACAATTTGGAAATGCCAATCAACCTACAATACATGTCTTCTGGATTGGTGGAGGAAACTGGAGTACCTGGAGGAAATCCAGGAAAACATACAAATTCCATGCACAAAGGCACAGGGCGGAGATGGGAATCGAACCCCCAACCCTGAAGGTGTGAGGTAAACGTGCTAAACACTAGGCCACCGTTCTCCCCATAGCGGTAGAAATGTATTCTTTTTACTGGTTTTATATTTATATTTATGCATTATTTCAGATTATAGTCAGTATGTTAACTGAATATCATCTGTGTTCTCTGCAATATGTAATATCCCACCTGGGCTATTAGTTTACATTATTTTCCACTCAGACCTCAGACGCTCTTTCATGCTTCATATGGTCATAAATGATTGATGTTCGTAAAGATGACCAGCAGGTGGCGGTATTAAACTGACCGGTATCACGGGTAACTTTTTCACATGTAGAGCATGTGCTTTCATTCTTTAGATGTGATTTTCTCACTTGAATAATCCTTCTTTTCCGCACATGGGATGGCATATTGTTCACATGAAAGACCTATCACACATGTTGAGTTTAAAGCATAACATTCACATGTAATTTTCTTTCTTTTTTTTTTTTTATCAAATCAGATCACACGTTACTCACATAAATACACGTGAAATGTATGTTAAGAAATACTGAACAAACTGAAAAAGGGGAACAGTTTTGCCATTTAATACTAAAGTTTCAGTAACCTTCCTAAAGTCTCAGGGGGATCTTAAGGCAAACCATTTAGCTCGTAGGACTTCATTTAACCCACACACACACCCACCCACCCACCCACACACACACACACACACACACACACACACACAGAGTTTGTGATTTACAGGATTAAACCCCAGCTATAACTAGTAACAGTAAGAACTCTTTTGGAAGGATTTAGAAACTTATATTAATAGAAATAGAAATGTGATAGAAATTTACATTTGATGTGCTTTTTAATTTTCAAAATGACATTTTGGAACGTCAACAACAATACATTGTGCAGCTGCTTATTTTATTAGGTAAATACCATATACACCAAAAGAAATAGTCTCTTTGTAAACCAAATTTACTACATTTTTATTAATGACTTTGCATTATAAGCTACATAAACCTTCTGGAACAAACTAAAAACAAAACAAACAAAAAAAAGCACTGAAAACATGTAATGTGTTTTTATCTATTTCTCTTTTTTTTAATGAATTTTGTGTAGGACATTTTGTCTGGCAGCATTAATGTTGTAAATTAAATGTGACTCAAATACCGTTTACTCTTGTGGGATATAATATTTTTTTTAAAAAATGGGGGGAATAGGAAAAGCAACGCGCATGCGCGGTACAAAATACCTCCTCTGCGTCAGGCTGATGTTGGAAGCGAAATTTGAATTCATTTTAAAAACTCCGAGAGAGAGAGAGAGAGAGAGAGAGAGAGAGAGAGAGAGAGAGAGAGAGAGAGAGAGAGAGAGAGAGAGAGAGAGAGAGAGAGAGAATGGTGCTACGACATTAATATCCCGAACAGCCACTAGGGGGCGCCCGGGCTCAGTGTACTGCGGTGACTGCGCTGGATGGCCTGAGCCGGACGGAGTCACAAACTTCAGCAGTTCTCCTCCGCAGACTCGCTGCGTCTCTGTCCTCCTCCGCACCTCGTCTCAGCGCTATGTCCTCGGACACCCCGCTTCTCGCGGGACCCTGAACCATTCCTTGCACTTAAGGAGACCCAAAGGGAGCACGGAGGGTCGTGATATTTAATATCTAGTTCTTCTGTTTTGATTTATTTACATTTTTTTTATAGCGGATTCATCCCTGCGGCACTTATGACGAGACGGTGCGCGAAGCTCGCGGCGAACTGACAGCGCGTGCCGACTCATGCTTTCCTATTGCAAGCCGCTATAATATAAAGGCGCACTGCGACGCAGACTTCACCCCCCTCCCTCTCCCCTCTCCCTGGCGGCTCTTTACTTGCGGACTTACTCCTAAGCTTCCTTGCATGGATGTAGGCTACCATGGCTACGTTTGTGTGCAGGGTGCAGTTTCTAGACGACACCGATCCGTTCAACAGCACCAATTTCCCGGAGCCTACTCGACCACCGCTCTTCACCTTCAGAGAGGACATACCGCTCATCAACCAGCTCGCCGGAGTGCACAGACTCCTCAAAGCGCCGCAAAAGGTAATCACACGCACGGCCAGAGCATCTGTTTGCTCTCAGTGCGAACTGATCGCAGCCTGAGCATAATCTCTGATTAGAGGACTCCAAAAAAAACAAATACAAAAATAAACCAGAGAGAGAGAGAGAGAAGATGGGAGAAATAATGTGTAGGAATCAACACTGCTGAAGTTGCTGATGGAGAGAATACTGCAGAGGCAGCACATGATGCTGCAGTCTGAATCTGTCAGATATCCTGGATATCACATTGCCATTATAGAGATATTACAACAGGCTTCACATTGCAATAGCTACAGTAACACAACACAACACTTGATGAGACAGGATTAAAGATTTGGGCTAAGATTATTTATTTATTTATATATTTATATATTTATTTATTTATTTATTTAGATGCCATGATTCATCAAAAACCCACAGAAACACTAACCAGGAAAGAAAGGTTCATCTGAAAGTATTTAATAGGAAAAGTTTTTATATTGGACGCATATGCGAATTTCAGGGTGAATATCAATATCACATGCATGAACTAGACATGAACTATTAACAGTACATTGTGCAGCTCTCATCCATCACTGGACTCATGCACGAGTCATGACCACACACCAGTTGTTATTGAAGTGCTTCGCTGTTCCTGCTCTTACCAAATATATCATTGTTTGCTCCATTAAAGGTTGTTCATTGGGATGTGCTAATCCATAGTGGGATTGGGCAAACTCCTATCATAGATATGTGTAGCATTCCATTGTTTTGGGTATCCTTACAGGATGTACTACCTGGAATAAATGTATCAAAATAGCCCAAGGACTCGGCACACATAAGAATACCTCTGCTCTTATCCAAACCACTCTCTGACTGCAGCCTCATTTTAGACCGTTTTCAGCACATAAACAAAGCATTATTTCGTGAGCTGGGTTTAGGAGTGGTGCTGTTGTGGCCATGTGGAATGCTTGGCAGCTGAGGGCCATGCTTGGGTGGTAGAAGTATGTGATGTCCATACGCTCAGGAATCTCCAGCTGTCATTGACTCTATTAATGCTGTCCAGGTTGTTAGACTGATATACGTTACTAGGTGATTGACATACACCCTACTACAACTGAACCGTTTACAGTCATTATACAGCATCACTTTGGCTCTACATTTGAATGTCAGCATTGATATATCCTTAAAAAAGAACACAGCATTGAAATGGGAAGTTCTTGCACTGTCCTCTAACTGTAGAGACACTCACTGTCTATCTTAATGAAACACTTCCTATTATGCAAATTGCGTGTTCTAAATAATACCCAAAGTGGAATGATCTTCATAACATATCTATTGTAATAGAGACTTACAGTTGCTGTGCTGTGGAGTAGACTGGCATTCCTTTGCTGGTGTACCAACCTGAGATATGGTGCAAAACTATTTTCCAGCAGAAATGTAGCGTATCAAGTCAGTCACGACTACAACAGTGGTAAAGTTCCAAATGAAACGTTTCCCCCCCCCCTGCTATCTCTTATTGCCATGTAAGACAGTTGGAATCTTCATGCATATACTATTTTCCAGCTATGATGTTACATGTCATTTCATATCTTGTCCTCTTAACCCAATTTCTGGGGACAGCTCATTGTCTCTGAGCAGAATTCTTCTTGAAACTCTTAACTTCACAGGCTGTCCAATGAACACTTCTACCTACTTGTGCTTTGATCAGATAGGTTTCCTCGAGTTAAGAGGCAAATCGAATGATGGCCGTGATGCAGGAATACACCCTTGATGGAACGCCAGACCATCACAAGGGATCATTCACACACATGCGTTCACACTTTCGGGCAATTTAGAGTGCTTGATTTTTCCACTGGCATTTTTGGGGAGGTGGGAGGAAACTGGAGAACCCAGAGGAAACCGACATAGACACACAATCTCTGATAAAACAGACATGGTGCATCTAGCCTGGCCAGTATGCTTCGGTCGTATACACTAAAATCCACAGAAAACTGTTTTCAGAGAAAAAAGTCATACTTGGGAAATGTCCCCATTGCAGTACTTTATATTTCCCACTAAGTCTTGGTTATGATGTCATTTTTAAAAACGTATATGCATTTCATGTCCTTATACCAATTGGTGATCATTGCCTAATTGTAGTCTACCTCTTCATTTCTGAGGCAAACACACCATTAACAACTATCCAGATGGCTCTGAGAGGAAAGTCTAAGTACGGTATATCACTAGAGGACTATTTGATTATGGGACTTTGCATGCTCCACATAGCTGATATGTTTATATTTTACGCATTCATGCCAAGCACCTGTGTTCATTTATCTCCAGCCTCCAGAGCTGCTGAGAGAGAATGTTCAGCTCTGCTTGGGCCCCGTGTTCAGTTCAGAAGTGCGTTCCAAAGCCAATCATATCCTCTGTCATCTTGGTTTGGCATTGGTCTTAAGAATTAAGGCATCACTGGCAGATTCATGGTGCTGTAGATGCTATATATTGACTTAACCCTATCGATAGTTTCCTGGAAGAGCATATCTGGCTACTATAGACTGCTAGTTTGATAAATAAGTATTGAACTTTAATCTTGATTGAACACTTGCCAAGTATACATAAGATCTTGCAGCAAACCTGATTATACAGGATCCTTTTATCCTGTTACCCAAAGACCATATGATGCCTTCTTAAGCCTCTTCTGTTCTTTCTGACTACAACTAGGATCTGACTCATTTGGCTACCCAGTAGTCTCCTAATTCAACATTTCTTCTGCTAATTGCTAACGATGAGAGACTGGCAACAGCAAGGAATGCACCATCCCAAACCAAACATGGTAAAAGAACCAATTTTCTATCCTCAATCCTCTGCAGTTGAGCACTCATCATAGAGACTCACGCAGCTAACACAAAGCAGAGCATTGCAGGGGAAAAAGGTCTGCGGTGCCCAGGCAGGCCGATGTTATGAACTCAGATGATATCTAAGCATTTAGCATCTGCTTGTCAGTGAACCATTTGGCCTTGTCGATCTGAAAACAATCTATGGTTGCCATGTTTGTTTGCTGTCTTCTCTTGAGAGTGTATAGCTACATGGCCGTTATTTTTTACTGTTCAGTGTTTTCCATGACACAGAAAGTTTGCTTAGGGGTTTAATTACAGTAGCAAGTACATGACCCTGAGGTAGTTTTTTTTCTCTCTGTTCACTATAGGTATAGCTTTACATCCAATATACTGCCCATTGTGTGTTTTAGCAACAAAGCACTTCCTATATAGCATGTACCAAAGAATACTTTGTAAAATGAGAGGCTCTGTTACTATCATGGTCAAAGTCAGGGGTGTCCCAGGTGGTGTTTTATGAAATAGCCCACTCCTCAGATGACACATTCAAACTGTGTTGGTCCACTATATGTTAAAGTGTTATGGGTGTGTGAAAAGGAAAGGTGGAAGAAAAGAATGGTTCAATTCAAAGTGTGAAGATAACTGCTTCCCAGTGCAGGTGATTTGCGTAAAGAAGGAGTGCCTGGACACTGTTTGTTAAGTTATTGCTTCCTAATGTTACTGTGAGGTGAGAGGAAGGGTGATGAATTGGTAAGCTGCTAGAATGAACTCACCCATATATAATGTGGGCTGCGGAACTGTTTTGGTCAGTTAATGAACTGACAAGGTCTGGGAGCAACATTAATTTGCTTGTTAAATGGAAAGCGGCTTCAGAAGTGGCCCCCTATTCAGCCAAGTATAATAAGATAATTACTATAATCAGGTTAATAATAATTGTCTTTCTCAGCACAGTGTATTATATTTTTCCACGTGTGAGATTTAACACACATGCACACACATAGAATCTTTTATTGAATACAGCCTTTCACTGAGGCTTTTTTTTTTTCTTTTCAGGAAGCCTTTTCTGTCTGCACATGAATTTCACCGAAATTACAGAGTGCTGTAATGAGAAGTTATGTTAAATGCTGTAAAATATAGGCTAGGCCTTCATGTCTGTGGCTGCAGTCTGGATTAGCCTTAGACATTGTTATGTAGAGTTGAGGTTTTGCAGCTCTGCGGCATTTTTTCTCTACACTTTTCGCCGCTGTCTGCAGAAAAACATCCACCCTGAGAGCTCTCAGGGCTTCATGCGAAGGCCTCTCTGTAGCATGTCCCTTTGAGGGGTGGAAGATTGCTCTTGTGGTCCCTTCCACACCACTTGTGCATTTTAATGAGATTGCTAATTGTGCACTTCATGTTTGGATGGACACCGCAGGCCCTATTATAACCAGCGAACAAGAGACGAGCTTGTCTTTTGTGTTAATGTGCAAGGCGAGATGACTATGTCTGCTTTCGACTAATTTAGCAATGATAAAATATCCTTCTGTTTAGCTCTGCTTTTGATGTAGAGTCACGCTTCTATATTTCTGAAGCTGTAAAAAGTGAGGATAGTGATTATATGTCTACAGGTGTTTGTTCCAAATCCAACACGAGAGCCAACAGCTGATCCTTAACAAAGAAGGGGCTGAGTGTCCCTGTGCAGTGATTTAATAATGAGTAGACTTTGTAGTGGACAGACAGAAAAGATTTCTACTAGATTTTAAGTGTCTAAAAGTAAAAAAAAAAAAAAAGGAAAGAAAGAAAGTAAGAAATTATACAGTATACTTTCAAACGCATGCTGTGGTTTATTTTGCCTTCATGTTTGCAAAAGCCCTGCTTAGAGATTAAATTGAGGATGAGATTGAGCATGTGGATTTGGAGGGTAGTCTTGGTTCCCAGTGAGCTTTTTATTTTTAGTGTGTCCCGGCCTCAGGCTCTGCTCTGTGGTTGGAGGGAAAAGGCCAGGTCTGGCCCTCAGCTTCAGTCTCCTAGCCACAAGGTCGCGAGGTCACAATCTGGGTGGGGACACATCATCGCCTCCATGAATCCAGGTGCTCAGATTAGCAGCTCATTCACGGATCTGTGTGTTTCTAGTAATGTGTGACAAGAATGTTTTATGTTGCAAGACCATTTTAGACATGGTCAAATTCATATCTGCAATATCACAGGGAGGGGAAGGACGGGAGTGTCCCACCTACCACTGGTCTACCACGGACTGGACTGTTTGCTTTCACCAGGAAGCTGTATATTCCCAAAGGACTCAGGAGTGGTTGTGTTAATGGGTATATTTTGATTTTACGCACTGCACTTTCTGTTGTTTGCTTTCAGATTAATATGTTAGCCTTTCCTTCGAACTCTTTCAAGACCATCAATGGCATCTCTCCAGATGTAAAAATGTGTGAGGTGTCAGTGTGAACAGCGGCGAATGTGTTTAGATTAAATCATATATCATTTAAGTGGTTAAATTGAACCAGACAAATCTTCCAGAGTCTTTTTAAGAGATTTAGATAAACACTATCCAAAGTAAGCACAGTATGAGTTGAACAAATAAAAGTTGTATAAACATAATTGTTTCACACACAATACAGATCCTGGCTTTAGCTGCTGTGACAGTCATATGGAGAGTCTGGTTGAGACTTTTGCGGATTTCTTTTGATTGACCCTCGGTTTGACTCTGTTCTGACAGATCCCACTGTTCTGACACTGTTCTGACCGATCAAGCAGAGCTAAACCTCAGTTGTAGCAGCAGTGTGAAACTCCATGACTGACTCACAGACTGATGCTTATCACTTTCCCAGGTTCATTCTGGGCCTGTTTGGTAATCTAAACTACCTGCGTTGGGTTTCCACCGCTGAAATATTTGGGTCAGTCTGCGACCGATGGAGCACAGCTGGATTCTCCAGGAAGAAAAAAGGGAAAAAAGATTAGGTGGCTGGGTTTTTTCCCTACTAAATGACTTTGCCAAGGCATGAGGAAGCAGCCAGTTTTGTTGGACTCATCAAGTTGTAAATACAAGCATGGGTGTCTTGGCAGGAGAAGGAAGTGCAACACTTCAGTCTCAGGACCTAATGTAAGGGCGTAACACATACTGTACAGTACATTAGCATCCGGCTACTTGTTAACACTATTAACAGAAACTTTATAGTCCTATTCTTTAATTTAATGGCAGTTCAGGTTTCTCAAAGACTGTTGTTAATTGTAAACTGTTGTCTACAATTTATATTTCTTACAGCAAACACGTAGGTGTCAAATGTAGAAATGTTTTAAAGTTTAGGGACTTTAGTCTGTAATGTAAACAAGTCTACAGAGACTGCTGAGCTGAGCGATGGGGTGAATGAGCTTGCCATTTGTCTCTGTTTTCTCTTCTTAAATGCTCATTTTCATGCCACACCCGTTCCCTACCTCTTTCAGGCATGCCCGTTCATGGGCTTTTAAATATAGTTGGACTAACTTTGGCGCATACATCTGGATTTCCTGTCCTTTCAGCTTCCGTACTGTAATTTATTCAGGAGTCCTTCTTTTGGTCAATGCCTTCACCTGCATCTGCACTATGATCAGAACATTCATTCTGTGACAACTGCAGAATGGGAGTTCTGGGGTGCTCTCTTTGTAGCAAAAAAAAACCAAACAAAAAAAACAAGACAGTAAAACACTGTCATGCTCAGATGTGATGCAGAGTCTCAGCACCACTTAGTTCTCACAGATAGACCTAGTTACTGTAGGCATCAAAGCTTTTTTAATGGCTTTACCAGTTAGCATCCTCTCTCTTCTTTTAATTAAGTTACTATAATTAGTGCAGCAGGATGCTGAACCACATCAGAGCAGCAGAAATGCAGCTGAGGTTAGGGCTTGTTTTACATTTGTTTGCTTTAATGACCTTGCCCGCCAAAATATTCTAAATTCAAATAAGAAAGTAGCACCCTTCGATCATTCTTTACCTGAGCTACCGGTTTCTGCACTCTGTACAAAATACAATAAATAACCACAACAGGGCGTTCTGTTATAGGAAAAAAAAATCATGCGATCATGTAATGCAGCCCATTGCCACCCTGAAGTTGATGGTTTTCCAATATCAGCACATTTCATTCCTCTTATACCGCAGCAATTTAGCAACCATGACAAATATTTTTTTTAATAAAAGAATGACATCATGCATTTATAATTACATTTAATGTTATGGAATGTCTGCAAGACAAGTTAGTTCCTGTTACCACTTACATTATAATATAGTTTGTTTCTTGATATTTTTCTTGAAGTTTATCATGTTACCAAGAAATCATAAAGCACAAAGAACCTATCCTCAAAACTCTTCTTTAATGTTAAATGAACATCTGCGTAGACAAAGAGTCACCATGTTAATGATTTTCTTTATTAAATAACACGTTTATGAGTTTGTTTATTATTATTGTAAAATACGTGGCGCGTCTGTCGTGTAAGTTCCTGTGAACGAGTTATAATGGAAATTATAGCGTATTAGAATGAGTACATTAGGGTTATTCTATTTCAAGTGGTCCAATAATTGCAATGCAGGTTGTTTGACCATTTAAAAAAAAATTTTGATAAAAATATTTTGAAAAATTATTTTGATGAAAATGTAATCACCATTTAACTACTACTGGTTTAACTACTAACTTTGTGTCCTGGCACACAACAAATTTTGGGCATACAGCTGTTTACGGAAACCTCAATATTTCAGACCAGGATGGGCCTAGCTTCTTGGAACAAAAACTGATCTCTAGAGCAGATTACAAGAGCTTCTGACCTGTAGTCACGTAATGCTTTTATCACAGGAGAAACAACACCACAGCTCTATTTATGACACTGTTCATTTGTAAAACACCCAACTAAACACTGTACTTCCGTATTTGGATAAAATCTATTCACACATACCAAATGTACATCTGTACCAACATGATAAGGCGGTTTGGAGTTTACCTCCAATCTCAAACCCACAATTTTTACAGCAGAATGCTACTGTAGAGGACTTATTTCTGTGAAAATTTCAGATTTGTATCTGGATCCCCTCTAGATATTTTTTTAATGTACTTTCTCACCCCCCATTAAATAAGAGAGGTCTCAAACCTGAAAAATTCACACTATACTTGTCCAGGTACCCCTTAAAAAATTAAGACTGCAACTTGAACACTTCTCATTATAAATTGACTCTAAAAGTGGAACTGTGAGCAGTCTTGAGCGTTACATTTGGACTTAAGTTCTAAGTCTAAGGAACATGAATGTGCAAAATGTTTATATGCGTACCTATACCTTGTAATGTGCTCTAGAGATCAGTTTTTTCTGCTAAGGAGCTAGGCACATCCAGAGCTCAGATATTGAGGTGTCCGTAAATAGCTGTATAACCAAAATTTACTGTGTGCCAGGACACGATGGCCATCGTAGTTAAACCAAGTAAAATAATGCAATGACAATACACAGAGATAATCACTCAAAAAAATTTAATAGAAAGATTAAAAACAGTTGAGCAGACTGCATTAGACCACTTGAGATGGAATGACTGGACTGGTGTCAGAGATGGGCTGATAGAAAATGTAACAATACCTTCTGACTAATCAGGTACAAGACTGTACTCTGGTAATGACAATTTAGTACAGTACATTTTTTTACTTCGACTTTCACAAGAGAATGAAAAACTTTGCTATTTGAATTGGATTTTTACAGTGAACATATATACATAAAGAAATTTAAATATAAAATTTGCTGCACTTGCTTTCTAGCCCCTTCTGTTTTGATGTTGATTTGCTCAGGAGTGACAAGGTTTTGGCCAGCACTCTGAGGAATATAGCTGTTAATCCTATTACCATGAAGCTCACATTCTGTTCCTTAAGACAATCTACATCAGTGCCTTACGGACAGACACACGGTGAACTATGTTCTTACACAGCGCCGGACTGAAGTCAGTCTTGGACATCTTAAAATTGTTATTGTCGTTTAGTGTTATAGATAGATAGTTTTACGTAAAATGATCCAGAACCTGCTCTAATGAGTTTGTGTTATGAGAGATGGCCCAGACTGCACTTTTTATCTCCTAATATCTAGACATTCCATTGTCTGATTGAAAGGTCATCTGGAAAGTCAACTGGACTGAAGATAAGGTTGGCATAACGTCATTTTTTAATAACAGCTCAAATGCAAACTCCAACAAGTGTTTTTAAGCATGACACACCAGAATTAAAGGCTGCATATAGGTCAGAACCTGGACCTTTGCGATATGACCTCTGAGGTATTCTAGACATGTTAGCTTAAATAAACTCCACATATTACCAGCACGTTGAGGATATTCATACCCGTCCCTGGGGCTGGGCTTTGCTCGGACAACCAGCAGGCTTGTTCAAGCCAGGGAAGGTTGGGGCTTGAACTGTGCATGTGTGTGTATAATTAGCATGTTTAAAATTGGGGCTGACCTGGCTGACTTGTTGATTGACAGATCACACTGCACTCTAACTCAAGCCCCCTGGGAGGCTTCAAATCCTATCATTGCACTGTAATTGAGTGTCAACAAACAGACCTGCCTCCAGCAGGGGCCCGGTAGAGCTTAAGAGCAGACCTCATGAGAACAAACCTGATTTGATGTCTCACAACACTCCCATCACATGTGATAAATTATTTATACATGAGGCTTAGTTAGTTAAAGAGAGCGCTGTGAAGCCAGCGAAGTGATGACAGCTTAGCTACTAGGATAACTAAATATTTACTGAGTGAGGTTAGTGAAACAACAGCCGGAGAAACATTGCCAGTCAAAAGTTTTGAATACCCAGTATTCATATTCAAGAAACTGATTGAAGTTATATAATCTAGAATTAGAAAATCTAAGAAGAAATAAGTATAGGTGAAATCATGACATGTTTGTAAGTTTTTATTTTATTGTTTTAGATAGACCTATCCATCCATCCATCCATTCATCCATTTTCTGTACCACTTATCCTACACAGGGTTGGGGGGATCCTGGAGCCTATCCCAGGGGACTCAGAACACAAGGCACGGGGCACCATGGATGGGATACCAGTCCATTGCAGGGCACAATCACAGACATATTCACACACCCATTCACATTCTACCGGCAATTTAGAGATGCCAGTCAGCCTACAACATGTCTTTGGATTGGGGAAGGAAACCCGGAGTACCCCCGAAGCACGAGGAGAACATGCAAACTCTGTACACACAGGGTGGATCCGGGAATTGACCCCCCAACCCTGGAGGTGCGAGGCAAACATGCTTAGATAGAACTAGATTTATTTAATTGATTTCAATTTAATTTATTTAAATAAATCTATATCTGAAAAGGCTCATCTCGATCACTTTAATGAGCAGACAACATATATTTTGTCTTATGGTTGGTACAAATAATGTCTAGTATTTGCAGTCAACTATATCTAAAATATAGACTTACATTAACCAGTTCTCCAATGAAGGCTTTGCCATTTCTCATTTTTGAGAATTAATTAACTCAGTTTGCACTGAATAAGTCCTTAAATATGAAGATTTAGATATTTGATTGAAGACCATAAATTCTTCATTTAATTGCCAATAATGGGTAAACTGTAAAAAAAAAAAAAAAAAAAAGTTTAGTTCAAATCTTTTGACTGCTAATGTATTTGGTTATTAAATGGAGCTGGCATAATATTTAATAACAAATAACAATATTTCTTTTCCCTTGCTCATCTTTACACACTGTACAGACAAGATTTGAGATTTTTAGAAAGCATTTGGAGATGACTACAAGTTAAAACAAAAGTAATGCCTAATTGCCAAAAAGCAAACATGAGGAAAATGAAACAAACTAACAAAAACACCAACAACAGAGAAAAACCTCAAATAATATACTAAAAAAAACCTCAAATAAAATAAGACAAAAAACAATATAGAACTGAACCAATACAACTAATCAAAAGGACCAAAGAACAAAAACCAAGAGACAATAGCAAACACATGAAACTAAACCCCATGGACTAAAGCTAGAGTGGCACAAACGCTGCATATGGTGTGTGTGTGTGTGAGTGTGTATGTGTGTGTGTGTGCATATGGAGTGCTGAATCAGCTACAGAAGAGAGCTGGAGATCTTGAGCAGTTATAGGAGAGCCTGGGATTGGTGATTCTGGGAGTTGGAGTTCCTAGAGATCTGAACGTTGAAGACACAAGACAACATGCATACTGTCCAATCACTGACAGTGTGCAATTCAGATGAAACATGACCCTGACCATAAAAGCATTCCACTTATAGAGCAAATGTCACATGCCAAATTTTATGACACTGTTTTGTTATAAAATGTTTTTACAGAGTTTTCCTTATAAAACAGTTACATTAATTACAAGGTTATAAACTGACAAGATCATTTCGTCCTCATAGCTACAGAGGCTTTTGCATCTCTGCTGTAGTAATATAATTCTTTTGCTTCTTTAAAGGCACGTATTTGACCACGATCTTGTACAGAAATGGCTTATGGAAAAATCTTATGGAATGTATGTGCATTTTTCCTTCCTGCAGCTCGATGACTGTGCTCTGCAGCTGTCTCATAATGGAAGCTACCTGGATCTGGATTCTACTCTGGCAGAGCAGAAAGATGAGCTGGAGGGCTTCCAGGAGGACGGAGGGTAAGCACTGGGGTCCTGTTTTGTTTTGACCAAGTTATCCATAGCATATTCTATAACGTATAACATATGTTTGGGGAAAAATGTTGTAATATTTTGCATTCCTATTTAAGGTTTCGATTCTCTCTTTGGGCCAGGGTAATCATTGGCCAGCAAAGTGTTTCCAGAAGTCGGCAGTTTATTTTATAACGAACTGTATTTAAGTACTGAATAATTCATTAGTCTATTCAACATTATCTAAAGCATTACATTTTAATGCACACAAAGCCTTCTTATTACAAGTCAAGGCCCATAATGAGTTCCAAACTGTTAAATAACATTCCTAACATCCCAGCATTGTATCAACTATTCATGAAAAAGAATCCTTGGAAGACACCCATAGAAAACCGGAGTTTGGTTTTACACGTTATTACATTGGGTTTAATATTACAGTAGATGTTAAGCATGAGGTATTTGAATTCTCTGCTCTGTAATAAATCACTCAAGAGTTTTGGTCTGATCTGTGAGCCGTTACAGTATGGTAATCAGATCTCTGATTGTATGTGAAGGCTCTGAGGTATACATGGACCCTGGGACAGGGGTCACGACAATGTGATCATTGTTTTTCAGCAAGATTTTCAAATCTCTAGCCACAAGGATCTGTATTCATTTCCTGCTCACTGAACTTCACTGGCTAATTCGGTTCTATTAGGAATGATCGAGATCTTTAATGATAGAGCCAACCTGGTTCATGTCAAGTGACTGAAGTAATAACTTGCCTTGACCTTTACAGTATATTAAACATTTAGCGGCAGAAAGACCTGAACTTTTCTGTAGCATATGCATGATAGGGTGAAGATGATACAGATACTTGTTCCCCTTCCAGAACATTTCATAAGTCTGAATAGACTTGTACCTGTGAACTGCTGAAAATCTTAAAGATTTTCATGTGCTTATGCCATGACATTTATTCACAATATGCTCAAAACATCTAGCGCTGTTTGACTTTATAGTAGACTTTTGACTTTTTGTTTGTAGACGAGTAAAAGAGTAATGATTTATAATCTCACAATCCAGGCTCCCTTTTGAGTCGGGTTCATCTCAAAGTTTCTTTTTCATGTTATCTCAGGTTTCTGTCTGAGTATATATTGTTAAAAGTGCTATACAAAAAATAGGATTCAATGAAATCATTCGAAGGCTCAAAGGTGCAGTGGCACATTTGTTGCTTATTTGATGTCAGTCGTCCTGGTATAACCATAAGCAAAAATCTTCAGTTTAGTCTGCATACCTGCCCTGTGGCTTACATCAAGCCCAACTGCTAAAATACTCTTGTCCAATGCTCTCTTTAGACATTATGAAACCTTTCTGCAAAGGCTATCAGAAAGGCCTAACAATCTCAAGGCACCTTCATGTCGTACCACAGATTTTACATGGCAGTCTTTCATCCCATGACTCTGAAAATACCTTGGCTTGATCAGCAAGAGTTAAGGTGATGCCATATCCGCACATAAAGGAGCCTGGTATGGCTCGAATGTAATCACATCAGTTAATGAATTCCCAGAGAGGACGCTTATCTTAAACCTTAATCGTGGTTTTAAATGGCCGTTTAACCCTTGAAGTAAAGCCACAGATCTTTTTGTATCTAGCTAACAGGCAACTATAGTGCACAGGCCAGAAGAGTAACTTTGGTACAAATAGTCATAAACAGCACAGCATATAGAATACAAATGCAGTCTTTGGACCATTTTATTAGATGCTCCCAGTTATCTTTTCTAACCACTGAGTTGACACAGCCCCCAGGATCCATCCACCACTGTTGATGTCAGACTGGCTGTTGGCAAGTGAGTCCGTTATTCAACAAGACCACAGGTATTTGTAGATATATTTATGTAAACGTAGAGGCCGGCCCTGTCCAATGCCAGTGTGTTTTCACTGGACCAGACTCAATGTCAGTTTGTCGATTGGAACCAAAGACATTGAGAGTAAATGGAAGTACTGGAGCCTAGAGAAGAGGCAGAATTCAACCACCTCTGCGCTCATTTAGCAGAGGCAGGGCAGTGCCAACTCTTCTCTCTCTCTCTCTCCCTCTACCTCTCGCTCTTTCTGTCTCTCTCTAGACCCATGCAGAGTGTCTGAGTGGGCTGTAGAGAGGAGAGGAGGACTGCATTACTGTTAATAACAGGGTAATTCAGCACACAGTGCTTTTATGGCCTGGATAAGCTCAAGTTTACAGCCCCCACCATTTACTGCTGTTGTGTTCTATGATTACTGAGTTTAAAATATGAACGAACTATGCAGTTAAATCAGACCACTTTGACCTTTTCTGTCTTCCAGCTGCTATCTCATGCAATGTGGTTCTGAATTAGGACAGCAGTATTTCTGTAGTAAAAGTAGTACGTAGAGTGAAAACATATTTCTGCTTAAGAACAATGACGATTTTTAATAAATGTTTCATAAATCCCAAGCTCGAGTTGTTTTCCTGAAAACGAGAGCTCTTTTTTTCGGTGAGGATTGCGGGTAACGGATACAGTTCACAAGTTGCATTCCACAGGTGCCTCAGTCATATGTAGTCATTTTGGGACCTGATTAAGGAAAGATCCTCTGACGCCTCATTCTGCAAAGTGGATATATCCATGTCAAAGTGGGTTAGTGGCCATAATCACTACCACACCACAGTGTCATGGAGGAGATCTATAAGCAATTGTGACTCAGGGCTCCATCTCCAATTCTGCATCGTTGTTAATGTTGACCTTAGTATTGGCAAAACTTCAGCACATTCCAGAGAATCACTCTCAGTCTCCTTGTCTCCTGAGATAAAACTCTGGAAATTAATGAATAATAGCAGAATCTCTCTATTCCGCTTCCCTTTCTTTTCCTTTTTTTCCTTTACCTCTTAAATTGCTGCTATTTTTTTCCTGGCTGGTTTGCTGGAGTAGTTGTCGTCAGAATCGGTTAGCCTCTGGCCCTGGAGAGACGCCTAGTTCCTTTAATGGGAAAGCTTTGAATATTTGTGTGGATTACATGGATAGACGGGTAGAACAGTGCTCAGAGCTCAGCTGGGGTGGTGGATCCATCTATTATTGTTTTAGTAAATGCAGGCAAAGGTGCAGTGGCTGCAAGTGTACAAACAGTGAGGTTGTGAGTACATCCATGCGATTGCTGTATTCTGTCCTCAGTGACCTTGGGGACTGGGGATTGATTGTTGGTGGGGCGGAAACTAGCAAACGATGAAACGAGGAGAGATACAGAGAAAATTTGTTATACAGAATGCAGTATTACCATACACCCTTGCCAAGATTTTATAATTTTTCCCCAGCTAGGTCCAAATCTTGATTATTGGAGATGAACTGATATTTTGTTTTCCATACTCATAACATACATTGTTGGGAATACATACATCAGTATTGTCTACATAAAATGGTGCCACACTAGCTGGACAAAATACATACGTGGACAAAGTTGATTACGATCACCTTAACATCTTATCTGGAAGGGAGAGTGTAGTACAATGTAGTACAATGCGATGCTTATTCTACCATGTAACGTTGATCTTCCTGCTGTGGTTGGGAAACTCAGCCCGTAACGGTTTCAGTATTATATGGCCTGAGTGTCAGTATTGGCCTGTTATTCTTGTTGGCATTGATGCTTCAAGATTATTATCAAATGTTCACATAGAGTCAGTGACCTATATATGATTGGGTTAGTGTTGCCATGTGAATAAAACATTTGTATAAAATATTACAGTATATTAATCTAATTTCGCTTCATGGTCTATATGTAACCACATTCATATCATACAACACAGAATCCACATAAGCTTTCCATTTATGAGTGTTATGATGGAAGTAGTGTATAAGCAAACATCAGGCATCTCCACACTTTAGTATTACCACGTGATGTAGAAAAATCAAATCTGTCAGCTTTGGCCATCACAAGCATTGTATGGTATGTATGGTACTGTACATGATCCCTTCTCAGTCAGTTCCGTTCCATGAGGCATTTTTGTCTGCCATTTATTGTGCAGGCATCAAGAGTCCAGAACAATCTGATCTAACACATCTACTAAACCTGGTAATAAACTAGTGAACTCGATCGGGTGTTTTTGAACTGTGAAGACACCAAACTTCAGCCCTCCAGGACTGAAATTGGCCACCATTGATTAGGAGGAAATGGTTGGTTCTGAATACGGGCCGATTCTGCAAGCTAGCCATCTAAACCTTGCGCACTCTTTTTCTACCATCTTGTGTACTTTTTCCCTTTCCCTGGTTTTTGCTTTTTCTGCCTCTATCAGTGGGACTTCGTAGATGATGTATGTCTATAAACAGGAGTGTAATACTTAGTCAAAAAAAAGACAGGGCAGAGAGGCTGTCTGGCAAGTCTCCACACACACCAGGAGAGACCGCATGGGGCCTGGATTAAGCCAGGGAGGTTTATGAGTATAAATAAAAAGTAGTGTGTGGCTATCTCGGGGGCAAGAGGCTGCTGCTTGCCTCTGCTCTTTCCTCACCGCACATTTTCTCTTGGCGTCATGGCCAATACAGGAGCAAGGCTCTGCTCCATCAGCCATGTAATGATAGACCTATATGATATTCATGTTCATACAATTACCCTAATGCTTGTTTGTGTTTAACATGGCATTCTTTCATGATATATCTAGATAAAAGTACACAACATCTTTCAGCTCTTTCTATGCTTTGAGTAGGAAGTATCTTTGGATGATAAGGATAAGCAGGACTGATCTTGTTCTCCTCAAAACAAAACTCTTTTTCCTCTTCGCCATGAACGGATTTCAGGTTGGAGGAGCGCTTGGCTTGCAATAGAACAGAGTAAGCGTGTCTGCGTTATTCGACTCGCACAAGCATGTGCTAAAAGAATGGAAAAATCCTGAGTCATCTGGCTAAAGAAAGGAAATTCAGTCCAACTAAACCACAAGCAAGGAAGGCTGTAGATGATACACTGTTTATCACACTTTGCTAACCATTTCCATCATGCATTGGGATTGTTTGGGAAGTATATCCCAAAGATCATGCAATTGCTGTTCATGCAGTTCAAGGATAAAACAGAGCTGGTTCTGGATAACAGTGCAGTAGATGAAGGTTTTATTGTAACCCTTTGGTTACCTCTATGCCTCCAACTTTCTCAGTAGTCATAGCTCATATTCTCTTCAGTTCTTGCTCTAAACATTCACTTATGATAATGATTTCCTTGGGGTGTCTCATGCATATTGTAAACCCCACTGTTTAATTTGATAATGACTGTGCAGGGCAGTGAGGACCCAGGTTTTGGTTAGTAGCTGGGATAATGTTGCAAGCATAGGGAAGCACAAAGTTCATTACCAAATAGATCCAATTACTGATTAGCTGCAACAGTACAGGGATTAAATTACACACTGGTGCCATGTTGCTTTAGGAAAGGCCATGCTGATATACCCTGCCTGTGCGGCCTGTGCTTATGGATTCATACAGGCTTGAGTCCTGTTTTTCTGTTTGTAATTTTATTGCATTTTCTTCCCACTTACTATGTGATTATGCGCTGTCTATGTATATCTCGGTCTATTTATCTGTGTGATAGTGTTTTTGTTTATAAGGATGCAACATAATGATAAGACTAGCCCTGGATTCTTTTTAATTGAGCCTTGCCACCTCTGGCATTCTGCCGAGCAGAGTATCAGACATCTTTCCTGGTATACAGCCTGTATAATGCAACAATTTTGTGAAACTTCAATGGTCCAATCTGTGAACCTTCAGTGGCAGAGCTGAATGTATGTTGATATGCATATAGTAATGATTCGTAGTATCCTGTTCCGTTTGTGCCAGTATCCTCTTTCTTGTCCATGTTCATCTGATACTGCCTTTGTTTGCTTTTGCAACACTGTATTTTCCGTGGAAACTTCATTTGAGGTCAATGTGGTGCAGTAATGCCCCCAGCAATAATGATTTCCATATTGAATTCAATTCATTACAATTCCAATGGAACTTTGTAGAGTGAGCATCATGTGCCAGTAATTGGTAACACTTCATGTCTGTGCAATTTTGGTATTTGGTTTTTACTTTAAATCATTTCTATGTATAGTGAAGCACAGTTCATATATATATATATATATATATATATATATATATATATATATATATATATATATATATATATATATATATATATATATTAGTTTTCACAAGTGTCAAAGCTTTCTTCAGTATTCTCAGTCTGCCTGGTGTTGTCCCTCTGAGTCTCTTTTAGCAGCAATAAAGAAGTCATAGGAAATCAGCAGGGTCCAAGCTGTCATAAGGTCATGTATTTGACACTCAAGCCCACACATGGGTACATTCCCCCAAGGCGAGTAGCTCAGCCAGACCTGACCCTAATATAAGACCATTCGTAACAAAAGGAATCAGGTATCCTGAACTAGACAGAGGTGTTATTGTAATTTGACATGCACAGGATGGTTTGACTGTGATGGTTTTTATTGCTCATTGGTTAGTTTCTAGTAGTTAAAGATATAATAAATATTATTCATCAAGGATTCATCACAAATTACAGGAGAGATATACAAAAATTAAAGGTAAATCAAGTGGCTTCAAATAGATACCTCAGTGACTCAGAATTCTACTCAGAGCTCAGAAAAAAACCCCACCAATAAAGAAGATAAACTAGGAAGTAGATATACAAACATTAATGATGGATCAAACAGGAAGCATGTGTTAGGAATAAGTTGGGAGTCATAAGAGCGCACTGCTGAGGATGCCTCATCATAATATGTCATTTAAACCAGCTTTGCATTTCACTAGCCTGTGGGAAAGTATAGAATTTTGTATGGATTAAAAAAGACTGATTGAAGTCTGTAGAAAACCTCATGGGTATAAGTGTACACTGAATTTGGGAAATATATATTTTTAATTGTTTTTATACAGGACAGATATATGTGGATTATTTTATACAATAATCCATTTTATCCATTAATTGTATTACTGTATTACTGTAACACATTACTGTGTACTGTATTTCTTGTATAATCACATTCTACCTTCTTTTTTCAGGCGAGGCAAAAAGCACAGTATAATCCTACGAACACAACTCTCAGTAAGGGTCCATGCCTGCATAGGTGAGTAATATGATGCTCTGTTTGCTACAATAATGGATGTGGAAGGTCTCTTAAAGTCTTTATAACACTTGCAATCATAAAGACTAGCCATTGACTTGAAACGCTGACTAAGCCATTTGAGGTATGAGGGCTGTTTCTATTAAAACGTTTTGTTTAAATGCAGCATATTGCTTAAATATAATGCAGTAAGGTATGTGTGAATTATACTGGGTCTCATTGTGGTTGCAAGAAATCTGTCATGTTCTGATTCCTTGTGGGTTTCATATGATGAGGATTTGTGGCAAAGTTGCTCCATGGCTAGTTTGAGCTCTCCATTTTTCTAGTTTATAGTCTTTTTTTCAATAATTAAAAAAATATGGCAGGGTCTCTCTCTCTCTCTCTCTCTCTCTCTCTCTCTCTCTCTCACACACACACACACACACACACACACACACACAGGATTCGCTTACTATCCTTGTGAGGACCTTCCACTGACATAAATTAAAGCAAGTAATTAATGCCATGCTAGACCTTTATCTATGCTTAACCTTATCCTTGATAACCGAACCTTTTGGCTCTTCAGTTTTGTAAAATAAAGGATGCCGTTTTTGTATAATAAAAATAAAAAAGCAGATTTCCTAATGGGGACCAGCCAAATGTCCCCACAAGGTTCCTATCCATTTCCTACACACACACACACACACACACACACACACACACACACACACATATACACGTATACACACTCACTTTTGGCTTCTTGCCACCATATGCCAATCATATTAGGTTTTATAGCCTAAATGCATTCTAATGGCCATTTATAAACGTATTTATAAATCATCTGTAATTGAGACTGTGCAGAATGTGGTTGAGGCTGCGTAATGGTTTACTCTAATGTTAGGCTGTGTGGATCTGTTTAGCTTCTTCCATCTGGTTGAATACTTGTAAGCCAACTTTATAGATGGTTCTAGCAGAAGCATGGCAGGAGTAATGTGCGAACCCAGAGTCTTACCTGTGTCCTTGTCTCCAGATTCTATTAGCTTCTGAACATGTTTGGATCATGTCACTGCTTCAGTGTTGATTGTTATGGGCCTGGCTAGTGGGCCCATGCATTTATATCTCATAAATCTCCTGGTCAACCCCCCACTGTTCCTACACAGCCATGATGGAACATATGGGGCGTGTTAGCAGCCCTGCTGAAAGGTCAGACCAGTCTGCATTTCATTTGTAGACCACCTGAATGGTCTGTGCTGCCTGCTCCCCCACAGTGGTATAATGGTTCAGACCTTAAACTGGCTGTCAGTGACTTGAGAATATTGTTCAGAAGTTCTATTGCTCTCTCTTGAGCATACACTTATGCAATAAATGCTCATATTACTCTCATATACAGTAGTTTAGATATAGTTGCTTCTAATATAGTATATTATACTCTATTTAGTTGTCTTGGGTACTGATAGAATCTTGTATTTAGCTTGTTATTAGGCTCTGGTGTATGCGGATGGACACTGTTATGACCGTCTCCATCTTGGAAGAGTCCTGTAATTATTTAGTCTGGATTCGGCTGTTGTCTGTGTACAGGATCTTGTAGCCAGTGTTTAAGACAGATGTCAGCTTGTAGGCAGTGGCACATTCCCAGCGGCATGGTGCAGAGCAGCCAAGCACACGTGGCTCACACAGTCTCCATTCGCCATAGGGCTGAGGGGAAAATCTAACCCGTAGTCTGCAAAACCCATTAAATCGAGAGCTGTCAGATTTTAATTTGTACTTGTGCAAAACGTGTTATTTAAGGGCACAGACGAGAGAAATCGCCCGGAGATTGAAGCTGAAGAGTTATCTCTCTCAGTCATTCCTCTACTGATTCTTTTTACTGATTCTGCATGCAAAAACCACCTGTGGAAACTTTTGGAAAGTCTAAAACTATTTGCCGGAGATTTTTTTTTTCTTCTGTCCAGTAGTGAAGGCTGCCTGAGCTGTTGGTAAGGTCTGAGAATCAGACTGGAGAACTGCTATGAGCCAGGCCTGCTTAGGCACCTGCCCCAGTTTCCTCTTCATTTTTTTCTGCTCTTCTGCTGGAAGCCAGTTTGCTGATGAAAGATGGCTAGAGCTTAATGCTGTTTCTTTTTGCTTGGGACTTGCAGAATCCTTTCTGAAACTGCTGTGTCTTTAAATATTCATACTCATTCTTTTCGATGTGAGAACAGGTGTGGATAAATTTAGCTAGACCAGTCACATGTTTTAGTTGTCCAGAAACTGTCTACGCTTAAAAAGCAGTAACTAAAATAATATAATAACACTACTAACAATACTATTTGCTAGTTTATTAATACAGACTAAGACTAAGCAATGGAAATTAAGACAATCCTCTCACAAAGTTTCTAAAGAAGCACCTCATGTTTTGCTTGTCTCTGCAGTATCATTATACTACCAGCTTATCTGTACCCTTAGAATGTACAGATAGATCCTAAATATCATAGACATGTTTAATTTCGCATCTGCTTCCTTGTTCTCCCCCCTTCTCTCCCTGGGACCTGTCATCATTCCTGGTAACAATGATAGGATCACTATTCCTGACCGGCTGCATGCCTGTGTGCCTTTAAAGCGCTGTCTGGGGGAAAAGGTGGACCCTGTGTGGATAAAGGAAGTTCTCTCTAGTGTTGGTCCAAGGCTTAGTATAGGGATGAGAAGAACGAGACAGCTGGGGCTAAGAGGATGAAGATGTTTTGACTAAGACGACACCCACCTGTCACTCTTTACTAGGTTGTGTGTGTGTGTGTGTGTGTGTGCAAGATATAGACAGAAATAAATTCTTATTTAAAGCTATATAGAATACGGTGACTGTAGGACCCTCTATGTAAACTATTTCCATCCGCTTCGTGTCACACTGTTCTTTGGATGTGATGAAAGGAATGCATTTGCAGGTATTATGGTATTCATAGTCATGCCAGCAGTATAACTCAGGGCATGAAAGTGGAATGTCAGCAGGTCAGGGCAGGGTGAGACTGATGACACACAGTGAGGACTACTTTCTAGCACTCCATAGCCTTTCATTTACCAGGACTGCACAACTGCACCAATTGAATCACTATTTAATTGTTCTTATGAAGAGAAAGCAGTTCAGACAGCTTTCCTGCGGCAATGGAGCCTAGCTGATGTAGACAGTTCATCTAAATTGAACCAGCACTTCCCCAGGGTCCAAGTTTAACAATCAATGTGTTGACGATCACAGATAAAGCTGTTTATAATCATATTGTTTATTTCAGGGCATGGTAAACATGGCTTAGTCTTTCGTGAGTAATCCCTGTCATTTTAAATCGCTTGTGGGGAACCTCAAGGGACTGAAGCAGGGAGATCTGGCGGAACAGTAATGTACACAACAGTTTACGTTCTTTACTGCTAGTGAAAAGCACCAATCATCATCAGATGGTCGATTCTTTGAGCCCACAGGCCACCACACTGCCTCAGGAGGTGAACGTTGGCTCTCTGACAGTACCCTAATTCAGGCACTGTAATCATAGACATCAAGACACATCTTAGACACTTTTTCTTAAGCACAATTAAACAAAAGCGATCATAGTAATTTGTTTAATGCTAGGTCCATGGAATCAGCTTTGACATATGCACTGTTTCAATACCGTTCAGTTTAGCTTGCACTCTTATATCCCAAATATAAAATATATTGTTGGTATGATAGAACAATAACTTTCCACTGCACACCTTTGGATAAAGGTTCTGAGCTTAATAAAGGATTTCTGAAAGGAAATATTTTGTCGAATACCGAAGAAAACCATTAAGGTTTTTAGATTGAACCTTTTTTTGTCCCAGTAGGTACCCAGATAAACAAGAGTTAATTTAGTTAGCACATATACACCAGTATTCTGCAAAGATTTTTACTCTTTTTACACTAGTAGGTCTTTGAAGGAGCATACTCCTGGGCAAAAGAAACTGGGCCAAGCCCAAAATGGTAAACTATTAAGATTTTAATGTTCTTACCAACAAATCACTGGTGAGGAAATTAGCAACAATTAAATAAATAGATAAAGTAACTTAGTATGGGATAGCTTTTCCCTTTGTTTTCCTTAAATGTTTAAGCCTTGTGGGTAAACTTGCAGACAGCTCATTATTTTTATTTTATTATTTACTTTATTTTAATTTTGTACAGTCATGTGTTAGTTTGAATTTTACATCAAACATTTTCATCATTATCATGATTTTACCTTTGCGTATAAGAAGACTATATAAGTGAATTTCCTTGTTTCTAGCTTTTCCCAAAACAGACTCACTGCAGCTAAAGTAAACATGCAAATGGTGGCACAGTAGGTCTCAGGAGTGCATTCGCTTCATGCTTGCTAATTTTCTGACCCATGATTTGTTGTTAAGATCATTAAAAGCCCATTTGGGCTTGGCCCACTTTATTATTATTATTATTATTATTATTATTTTATTTTGTTTACCCAGGAGTATATTTATTTTAATAAATAGACCAGTCCAAACAAAATGATGCAGAATAGCAATTATATAAGGACACAGATATCTTTATGGAATTTATTAACTGTGCACTCAGATCCTAATGTGACTCTAAGTGAGTGCTTTATTGAAAGCATATGTGCTTGGAGGGTAAACATTTTAATAGATAAAAGACTCATTAACCATGTTAGTATTAACTGTAAAATATAAATATGTAGCATATAACATTAAAGTGTCTGATTAAGTCTTTGATTAGGTTACATTTAGATTGCTCCAAAAAAATACAGTGATTCCTACCATTTCTTAATTCACAAAATACTTAAATAATACATAATAATAAATAATATATATTTTTGATTCACGTATTATCCATTCCATGGATTGATATAAAATGAGGATATTTAAACAAGAATGCTAAAATGTAGGATGTTTAAAAAAAAAAAAAAAAAAACTAAACAAAACCACTTTGTAAATAAGTTTAGATTTCCAGTACTAGTTCTCCTGCTGGTGTCCCACTGCACATCAGAGCCTTTATAATGAAACAAAGCTGCTGTATCACATCTGTGCTCTGCAAGAAACTTCACCACAACAGGTACTCTGAATGATTTTAAACATGCACGGAATCTCCTGAAGTTTCCATTTGACTTTGTCTTGAACAGTAGCGTAAAGCTCCCAGTCTGCTGTTCTATGGCCACTTTACCTCAGTGTAAATTCAGTGCAGAGATTGATGGCGGTGGAGTCTTGATAATGCATCATAAGCACTTTCTTTCTCACCGTATTTTGTTGACATGTTCGTGAGAATGCTGAGGTTTCACTTTGAGCTCTGTTTACTCTTCTCATCCCAAATCCTGTGATCATCCAAATAACCAAATTTAACCAGCACTTCCACAATGCTGTGGTTTAATGGTCCAAGTGTTGAACATTACAGATGAGGCGGCATAGAAGCATGATGTATATTTTAGGGCATGGTAAACATGGCTGATGAGCCACGCAGCCTTTCGTGGGTACTCTCTGTCATTTAGCATGCTTGTGGGGAACCTCAACGGACTGAAGCAGCGAGATCTGGCTGGAACAGTAATGTACACAGTACAGCTTATGGTTTCTTTACTGCTAGTGGAAAGCAACAATCATCGTCGGATGGCTAATTCTCAGAGCCCACAGAGCTCCACACCGCCTCAAGAGGAGGTAGACTGTGGCACCGTAATGATAGACAGTCTCTCATGTGAACATTTGACTGTGGACTAGATCCTCGGTGTGCGGGGAGAACTGGCTTTCGTGGCTCCCGTGAGAGTGAAAGTGTTTACCGGATGAGCTAATGGTTTACTGAGGTCCGCTGTGCCAGCGTACCACTTGACGCTGTGCTTTGTTATAATCAGGGCATGATGGCTGGGCTACGCTATGTCAAAACAGGACCAGACCTGTGATTCACTTAGGGCAAAGTTTGGTGCCATTAAACCCAGACAACGTTTATTTCTCTTAACCTCTTCCGTACTACAGATAGACCCTATGTATTTTTGAAGTTTTTAATATAAATCAAGCAGCGAGCTCCTATGTGGAATCAGTTCCATGGTTTGCACTCAGCAAACAAGCAAAAGCTCTGAACATCCTTAATGATCCCTCCCTGTGGCTCCATTTAATTCAGACCCCCTCATGGTCGATAGTTAAACGCACATTGTAGTTCTCGCCCCATAACACGGATCCAAAGCGATGGGGTATGGCTTGTTGGCATAGTGTGCACTTAGCACTAGAGCTGGATATATAAATGCCACAGAAGCAGTGCTATTTTTTCACTATTCAATTAAGCAGAGCATTTAAAGGCGTATACTATTCTGTGAAGTTGACACACTTTTCTAATTAACCGATCTTTGACATTGCTTGTCAGTGAATTATTTTTCCAATTATACGCTCTCTATAAAAAGGAGGCCTACTGATTTAAGAGTTCGGAGAAGAGTAGAAACAGTACTAGCAACAAAATGAGCGTTTATAAAGTCATGTTTCACTTTTTCCATTCCGGCTCACAATTCACAAATTCAGACACAGTCTAACTTCCCAATGCCCTCTGCTATGATTTGGGTAATTGTGCTTATCCTGTGGAGGCAGGTACACAATACTGTATGTGGGCTAATGTGTGGGCTAGGGCTAGCGTAACCCACATCACAGGTTCCCAAGCCTGCTCCTGTAGAACCCTTGTTCTGCACATTTTAGTTTTTTCCCCTTTCTTATGTTATGGGAAATGTGCTCTGGGTCACTTCTACTTGACCTGGCGTGATTTAGAAACACGTTTGAATGGTGATTTATACATCCTCTAACATCTTACACAGGTGAGTTAGTCGTTTTTGGCATTGTGGATGACAATTTGAAACAGTGTTTTCCAAAAGAAGCCTGTGTATACGTGGGACTTTTGGGGTTGTAAATCCTCCATAATTCCTTGGACCATTCCAAGCTGTAAACAATATTACAGTAGAAAAAAAGACACAAGGACATCTGTACTTAAAATAAGCATGATTGCAGCTGTTCAGACTCTGCGCCAAACCAGTTTTCAACTCTTTCAACACTATCCATAGCATTTCAATGATTTCCACTGAATTATCATATACTGTTATGCATTTTCCCACTGTGTTATTCCTTTATGCCCTATTCACTCATGAGTTTGTATGACCAACTGAAAAGACAGCCAGTTTCAGCCATGAGAGCACATTTTCCAGCATGTTGTTCTCATTTCTCGTCTATATTTTATTGGATGATGGGATATTTATATGTCCAGCCTTGTGTTTATCATGCCGACACAGTGAAGCGAGTTTCGTACGAGCACCTGCAGGATGTCTCTTTTCCAGAGTTGGCGCCAGGGCTCTTATTAGTTACCAACTATACTGTAACCATGAGGAATGTCTCAGACTAGCCATTGTAGCAGGCCTGGCCTGGAGGAGTGCAATCAGCACCAAGACATCGGAATGAGTTACACATTAGATCATATGACAACTCAGTTGTAGTTGTGGTTTAGGTCTATAGTGCTGTAGTGGTGTTTCTATTCATTTTCTTTTTACGCCACTTTTAAGCATTGCACAGGAAATTGACAAAAAAGGTTGTCACAAAATCTCGGAAAATTGCTTTAAACCCAGCAGCAGCTCTTGACCATAGGTTTGGTGGGGCCGGTCATTAATAGCGCCATTAATAAATGCTCCTCCACTGAAAATGTTCATAGAACGGGCATGGAGCAGCATGATACCTTCCCCAATGGGCATTTACAGGGTGTCCCAAAAGTCTCCATACATAGGGGACAATGTTTGTTTGCCAACACCATGTCGGTTCTGCCTTCGTCAGTGGATGTTCGTGGATGTCCACTTCTCGGTTGGTCCACAACATTTCCAGTCTTGTTGAATTTGTTAATACGTTTGGCAACAGTGTGGTGTGTGATGTGCTTGCCATGTTTCCTGTTAAAGTCCATCGCAACCTTGTGACAGCTTCCCGATCCAGCCATGAGAATGATTTCAATATGTTCTTCTGTCGACGGCATTCTTAAAGGCTATCCATCTATATATATATATATACATATTGCTAATAAGGTGTGCATGTCCCCAATATATGGAGACTTTTGGGACACCCTGTATTTGTGCTTGGTGCAGTTCTTATTTTTTTGACCACTAGGTGCAATGATATCTCTAGGGATCTAAATGGGACAGATTTATATCTAGCACAATATTTATTTTTTAAACATTTGGTCACTCAAAAGAGGTCATTAGTATTTCAGTTGTACGTTGTAAACAAGGACTTTATTGTTAGTGAAAATTTGTTAATGGCTAATATTTATGCTAGGGCTCTTCCCCACCTGCCCCTGGACAAGCCAACACTGTTTAGACCTGACTAATATATTGAGCAAAAAGTAATACAATAGACACTGATGGAGTTTTCAATTCTAAAAGTTGCCCAGCACAAGGGTATTCTAGTCTCTTCATGTTTAATTTTTTTCTATTTTTCTATTTCCTCTGATATTTCTGCAAAATATTCTTGATCTCCATGTACTCTGTGCATGCAGCCAGTCCTGCAGCCTTGCAGCTTTCTGAGAGATAAAAAGACATTTGTGTAGACATGGCACTGCAATCTCATCTGCCACTATTTCATCCCCTTTGCTTCCCCAGTCTAATGGATTTAGAATCACATCTGATGGCCAACCCAAACACCAACCCAAACACGCCAGACGGAGCTGAGAAAGAGGTCAGCACTCCTGTCCAAGCTTCAGTGCTGAAAACAAGAGGGTATGGTGGTGAGATGATGCTATCTCCTCCCCAGTTGGTTTTCCATGTCCTGACAGCCCCAGACACATAGGGGCTTCCCAGGTCACAGATAAGAGTTCAACGCTGCACAAACAGGAGAAAAAAAAATACTTTCTCCCAGCAGCTTGTTTCTATTTCAGAGTCAGTCCACTTAAAAAGCCTGTTGAACAGATTGTCAGAAATGTGTAAATTACAATGCTTTATGCTACACTTTTGACATTTCCTGCTTGTGTAAAAAAAAAAAAATTCAATCAATATTGAGACAATGCCAACACTGGCATATATTCAGAGACCCACATACAGTAGTGTGGGC
This sequence comes from Ictalurus furcatus, assembly GCF_023375685.1. Lineage (NCBI taxonomy): Eukaryota > Metazoa > Chordata > Actinopteri > Siluriformes > Ictaluridae > Ictalurus > Ictalurus furcatus. Next base: position 13,913,199 of record NC_071255.1, on the reverse strand, counting down.
TGATGTTTACCAAGCCTGCTCTGCTATCTCTGCCAGAGGGGCCCTGAGATGACTTTCCCATGCTAGATGACAGTGATGATAAGAAATTCTTTCTGCAGATGCTCTCCTCTTGTCTGTTGACCCAATCACTGACATTTTCATCCCTCACAAAACCCTGCTTATCTGTTAATCTGGAGCTCACTCTTACTGCTTACATCTGTTCAGCTCAAAGAGTGGACATTTGTCCAGGAACTGCAAAGTCGGGAACGCTCATGTAAATAGGTAAACCATGAGACCTCACAGGCATGGGCTCTTGTTGTATGTTCCAGTAGTTTCTGTTTTCCTGTTATACTTTGTGCTGTGACATGTCTGACTCCGCATAAACATACTGCTTGGAAAATGTGTACAGGATAATACCTGATATCATTCTAAACATAACAGTTTGTTTGGCATTGAAATAAGCCATGGCAGTTAGAGATCTGACTAAATTTGCTTGTTAGATTTCACTGGCTTGTTGTAACATTGTCTAAATTGTGCCTTCTCTTGTTGAGCATGACAAACTGCTAAATGCCGACAGACACATGGCAGTGGTATATGGCCTGTCATATTCTCTCTTTTTCACATACAAATACACACACACACACACACACACACACACACAAAAACACAGACAGAGACACACATGCTTGTGCGCATACATTTTCTACATTTCTTTCGAACCATCTGGTTCCCATTGCGCTTGCTGCCGGGTTCCTTGCAGCTTTAAGAGGAAAAAAAAAAAAATAAAACCATCTACATGTTCATTCAAGGAGGTATTTTTATCAGGTCGCTCAGCAGTAATCCGATCTTGGGGCCCTGCACATCCTTCGTTAGTCTCCACAATCTCTCTGCACTAATTGTCATTCCTGTTTGGTCAACCCTGACCTAAAAAAAAAGACAATGGAAACCAAGGTAGCACTCCAAGTTCAAACTTAATCCCTAATCCAAAGAGGAGAGCATTATAGGAGGGCACAATGAGGCACTGATGTCTTTTCAATTACGCCTTCACCGACTGTTTCCTAGGCATTTGGGAATGAAAAGTGTCTAATAAGCATCTAATAATAGCAGCCTGCAGAAGGGACAGAATTTCATCTTGTGATTTTCCAGGGTACTGCTCTTTACTTTCTCACCCAACAATCCAGTAGAAGATTAGCTCAGTTTGGAGCACACGTTGAAATGATACATTTGTTCAGCTTCAGTTATGGAAAAGCATTTAAGAGCCTGCTTTGTTGATACACCAAAAATAGCCTCTCTTCTGAAAGCCAAGCAGTGCATAAATAGTATACTTCAAGTATATAAAGAATATTGAAAGTACATTTTTCATTTCATGTACTTTCTGGAAATACGTGAAAGATAAAATATCTTTCTGTATTTTTCAAAAGTATATTTTTTAAAGTATACACAATAAATTCATATAATAAATTATATAATCAGGTACAATTTACTGTAAACTAAAGGATACTTAATTGTCATGCCAACATAAGTGAATTGTTTACACAGACTCTAGTTGTTTCCATCCAAAAAAATATTTGCATAAAAAATTTGCAAATAAAACACTGTTTCCATCCCATGTGTTCAAGAGAACAAAATTGTCATTTCAAGGGAAACTGGTGCATCTCACTCTCTGCCATTTTTACTTTCCTGAGCCAATTATCCAATCACATGATTTGTTGAGGCAAAGTCACATGACCTTTTTGAGTAAATATGTTTATTTATTTAGTAAATATGTTTCCACCGTAGTTTATTCGCATGTTTTCTTATGGAATCAAAAAAATGATCTGCCTCAATTAAGTGCATAAGATTTTTATGTGCATTTTGGAGATTTAATCACATCTAGTGTTTCCATCCAGCGTTTTTTTCATGCAGTATCCCAAAATTTGCATAAAAATATGTGGATGGAAACATACACTGTAAAACTGGATAGTTCACTTAACTCAAATTTTTTTAAGGAAACTAATTACCTCAAAATTTTTAAGTTGATAAATCAATTTCTTTAAGCAAAATACACTTAAATATAACAAAAAAATTTAACTCAAACTTGTTTTAAGTGTATTTGGTTTAACAAAATTGATTTATCAACTTAAAAATTTTTAGGTAATAAGTTTCCTCAAATTTTTTGAGTTATATGAACTTATCCGATTTTACAGTGTAGATAATATTAAAACGTATTTAAATTATGTTTAACACAGCAAAGAGGTGTACGTCACTGTTGGTATTATTCAACACACTAAAACAGAGGCCATCAACTGGTGGATGGCGGTAATATTAAGCTTACTATATTACTAAAATGTATAAGTAATATAGCTTTTAGTATAATAACTAGGTCTACATATTACACTTAAATCTATTGAGTGCAGCTATGTTTAGCATTTTAGACCTATTTGTACTAGGCTGTTCCAAAATAATACACTTAGTATGTATTGAAATACGTATGAAGTGTTAACATTAAAAGTATGTACTTTTTATATTATTTAAAGTACACTTAAATACACTTTGCTTTTACAAGGGCTGGAAGGTATGACAGGTCTTAACTTGGAAAGTAAGCCTTCAGGACTGAAGAGTGCTCACTGTTTATCACTTCTCTTGTGTCCCAAGAATAGAGATGTTCATGTTCTAGGAGAGGACAAAAATAGTCCCCTGTAATAGTGTAGGTGGTCTTCAGGCTTCTTTCAAACCATTAACAGCTGATTGGACTTGTTTTTTCTTTGGTTGTTTTTACTGGTTGGCAATCCTTGCAGAAGCAATGATGCAGTCCAGTATTGCCGTTCTAGCATTGTGCACAAAGCTGCACACAGATCACTTGTGTTCCACTATCAATGAAGAAACACCTCACTAATCTCGACAATAGTTTGAATCATTTCTTATATATATTTTAAGTGTCTAGTGCTTAGAACATGCATATTCATGCAGATTTATCAAAGTTAGCTTGTATTGAATGTCCACAACGGTTAAGGGAACATTTCTCAAACAGAGTAATGGAAATGATTTTCATTTCTGTGAGTGATTATGACTCATGCAGCATGTAAGTCCAGTGGAAATCTTAGATATGCATAAACGTGTATTGTTTACTGCAGTCCAAAATTGGATTTTGCTTAATTAGATTATAGTTATAATAGATTATATAAAAGATTATAGAGATAATGCTGTTCCATTTTTAAAAACAGGTTCATACTGCTCACAATGATTTTAACTAATTGCAGTGACTACATGCAAGTGAACGTGAAGTAATAAGATTATGGTGCATATCTTAAATATCTTTCTCTCTCTCTCTCATGCTCACATATGAGAAAGAACTTCCTTGGGGATGGAAAGCCTGAATCACATTCATTTCTTTTCTAAATGCTTCTGAGGGAGAATAAAACAGTGGTGCACAAAGGCTTCCGACACTTCAGAAGAAAGCCAGTAGTTCTGCAAAGTCTCCCTCCTGGTTGGAGCGGTTATGAAAACATAGCTGACTGACTGGATGTGGTGCTAGAAGGGGCATGTGTGTGCCACGTGGGACAAGGAGAAATCCTCGTCCATGTGGTCTAGGCTCCATGGCCGATATGGCCTCCTGGCCTCCAGATGTCCCACGGTGGCTCTCCTTGAGCAGGGCCAGAGCTCCATTGGCCTCCTGCGGATTCCATCGCCTCCATGCTGACTTCCTCCACCTCTTCTCCAGCTTTGATGTCAGCACTTAGGCCGCTCAAGTCAGTGCTGAGCCTCTTTGGCACTGGCTCAGTTGGGAGGGGATATGTTAGCAGCAGGCATCCCTTGCTCTTTCAGGCCAGAAATAAATCCCTTTGCTTTTTAGAGAATTAGTGTACTTGAAGTTCTTTACACCAGTATTCAAATATATACTGACAAGCTGTACATGATCACGTATTTCCAGTTTTACGTACTATCATGTATGACCAGGTAATGAATGCTTTCAGTTTGTTTCATATCACAAGAGCTGTGATTTTTACAGCAATAATGATGTTAACTTACAGCTCTTAGTAGAGAAAATATTAATATGACTGGTGTGTTAACTCATTTAAAATGGCAGGTAACACAGTTACCAATCACACTATCAAGCTAGTTAGATAATTCCCCAATTTTTTTGCCTACTTTCTTAACTAACTTTTCTATAATGAAGTAAGGAACATTTAAGAAATGCTATTCCCCTTTGTAGGGGTGTTTGAAAGTGTTTTCTTAAGCAGAAAAACAGATGACCTAGAACCTGAATTACCCAGACATTTAGTGCTATGTAGCTGGTTTATAGTTGTAGTTGTGTTCCCATGTAGACAGCGCATGTGTGTCACCGTGTTTGGCTGCTTCGGACTGTCCGCTGGGTTACTGGGTTTATTTTCCCTCATAAAACTTGTTAAAATGAATTTGTTGCTTATGTAGGTTCCCAATCTTTTAGAAGTGTCAGTCCGCACAACCAACTACAAAAAAATCCTCTAGCCCACAGTAAAACCAAACCTGTCTGAGGTTTTTAAAATGCAATCACAGTTATACTACAATAATCAACAAGTGTAGTCTGAGAAAACGCAATGACTAAACAACGAGCTACAATGCAGCTTCACACCGCCATCACAATGGTTAGGGAAAGAGCTCCTAAAAAAAACCCTAATGTACACACACTGGAAAGAGCATTGGTTTTAGATCAGGTGTTTTAGCCCATGCACCTCAAGGTTTGGCATGTTGTGCATTTCTGCTCACCAGGCTTGTAAAGAGTGGTGATTTCAGTTACTGTAGCTTTCCTGTCAGCTGGAACTACTTGGTATTCATGAATTTGTTCATGCATTACACTGCTGCCACATGATTGGCTGATTGGATAATTGCATGACTGAGCATGTGGCCAGTGAGTGTATAGGTAACTCATTCAACATTTTTGACTTAAAGAAAGATCTGTTTTTGTTTTGTTTTATATAATTAAATTTAAAAAACTCAGTATTTCAATTAGGAATTTGACTAATCTAACATCATTTTTGCAATTATTTTACAGTTAAAAATTATTGACTCCCCCTGCAGTACCATAATGGCCCCCAAGTTACCAACCACTGATTGTTATTAATGTTCAAATTACCTTTACTTAAATAAACAGTGCTACTTATAGCTTTGAGATGCTGACCTTTTTTTCTCCTTGTTAATCTAAGGAACAATGACACTGTTTAAGTTTTACTTATGAAAAACAATCACAGCTTACATGTTGCAACTGCAAATGTAATGAGAAAACATTTAGTCCTATACACAAGGCTGGCTTGATTTAAGATTTCTGGATTCATTTGGAGTTATAGAGCTTCTTCCAGAGAAATGACTGAATGGAAGCTCTCTGGCTATGAGGATATGTTTCTGCCATGAAGTCACTTGGCAAAGATGTTTTGGTGAAGCTTTGTTATCATGCTTACTAAGCTAAGAGCTCAGCAAAACTGAGGCAGGCAACAATGTATTGCTTGTGTTTTAGCCCCACATATGTCCTTCACTCATCTTCTGTGCAGCTGCTTGTGCTAATCTTACTGAGATATGAACCTGAGGTATGAGCTGCAGCAGAGAGAAAATAACTATAGTTTTAAAATCAGGTAGATTTCTTTACTTGAAAGTGAGTGATGTCCTCTTTGAGCAAATAAAATTAGGTTCAACTTTATTCCTTGCATTATCAGATGTTTAATACAGTGAGTTTTACTGAGCCAAAAAAGCTGAGATGAAGCTGGCAGTGTGCTAGACAGTACAGTGCTACGCTGTAATAAACCCTACACGGGTCATCAGGTGTCTGACTGACTTTATCAAGTCAGGATGTGTTGAAGGCCATGCTGTTATTTTTTGGATAGATGTAATGGGTCTTTAAGTTTGGGATTAGGCACATTATACTGCATGGCTTGGATAAGACTTAGTATTACGAGTTGCCTTGAGTTTTTTCCTGTTTGTGTTTATTCTTCCCCTTAACTACACATACACAAGATGGATTTCTTCAATCTGTATGTGAGTTGTGCACATCTAAAACATTTAAGCAGTGAATACGTATTTTTGCAATACCAAAGTGAATAGTGGGGGCAGTATAACACAATAGCATGATGCCTTCAACAGAATGGACAGAATGAAGCTGTCTCAGATCGCATACTTATATACTATTCCAGACAGTTTTTGAGTATTAACACGAACTGATTTCCCAACTACGGTTAGAGTTTGACTTTACATGGAGCATTCAATCATAAAGTCCAAATGTTTTGAATACCAATGAATCTTCTGATTCTTCTTGATTAGTGAAAATATTTCATGTAAGGTCAGAGTTATCAGTTTGAGATGCAGCTCATGACAACAATCGCAAGAATGGCGAAAAGTTTGAAGAGAAATCCACAAACCTGTCAGTTTGTTTAATCTCTCCATGATGCTGGACAGAATCAAGTATGTGCCCCAGAATAGTCGGCATGAAATTGCTAAACATTTTAGAGGTCGACCAGGAAACTTGTCAGAGAGTGATGTTTTGTTTGTGATGTATGATGTGGTAGATGTGGCTTTAAATTCTCCAGATGAACATAAAGTACACAGGTGAATAGGTCAACACCTCAACTATGACTTGGGCCTTAGGTTGGTTTGTTGGCGCAATAGACCTAGAAATTTTTTATGATTTGGATATTAAACCGTAGCTAAGCATGCTCTTATATGCAGGATGTGACAGTGGTGACAGTGTGAATGAATGTTAAGTGACTCCCTGTGCAATCAGACAAAGATGACTTGTTTTGCACCTCATTGCCTTTAAGATTTCTATCCTATTGAAGCTGAAACAGTGTTTCTCTGCTCTCACTTGGTTAATAGGGAATGTGGTATAAGTATAAAGGCCAGCTCTGTGGAGTCCAGGCCCCTTATAACCCACCAAAGCATTTGAAGAGTTCCAGCATGAAGCATGAGTGGGAGAAGATTGAGAAACCTTTGTTACTCTTTGCCAGGCAGAAGAAAAGGATGGTGGCATTAAATGGATATGTGGCCCCACTTGCCTGTGAGAATGACATCCAAGAGACATGCTTAATCTGCTTGGTCATTGTATGTGGATCACTTTGCTTTTTCCTGGCCAGCCTCAACAATGATGAAGGTGTCAGCCTCCTGTTGAGTCTATAGCTTTTTTTCACTCCCATAGCCTGAGGAGTCAGTGAAGTGGCCAAACTCTGGCTCACAGCGAGCCAATTAGGCATTGTGTTTACTGTCATCATTTACATGTTCATGTTTCAAAGACAGGCACATACACACAAGGCTTTTTGTGCACATCAAAGCTTGGAAATGTAAAAGAGCTCTGTGTGACATTTCCCAGCTACTTCTTCCAGACAAGAGCAAACCTCACTGCTAGGCCAACACTACATGCAGTGTTTTAGCATCGCATCACAGATCTGGGGCATTGTTTTGTCTCATGGTGTTCATGTCGTGACTGAGGTTTGCTTAAACGTCTCATTTTTTTAACGACAAAAGCTTTTTATCCATTCACACAAACAGTTTGTGCTTTGGACAGTAAACAATGCTAAAATAGAGCAATGGTTTCAGGCTGTGTTTTAACAATGGCATTGTAAAGTATCTGGAAAACATTTCACCATGCAACATCTTCGCCCACTCTATCCAGTGAGTAGTTAGTTTACTGGGTTATTTGTATTGTCTGACATGTCAAGAGTAACTCAATGCACATTTAGCTCGTGAATGGAGCAGACTATGAATTTAGAATCAGTTATTGTGGAAATATGGAAACAGAGAGGTAATAGGATGTGAAATTGATCATAGATAAGGGTCTATGTATGTAGCATACAGGGTTTTTACAGATGACTTGATTTCTATGTTTGAAATTGTAATGTTTGAAATGTGCTTAATGTTTAATCTACTACCAGAGAATGCTTGATTATTGCATTGTTAGAGGACTAAATAGCTTTTATCATGCTACAAATATATTGCAAGTTCTGCAAGAAAAAAATATGTTAGGAATTGCAGTAAAATCATGTAAATTAGAAACTGACATTGAACATAACAATAGATAACTATCTACCATTGTTTTAATAAGAACATAATGTTATTCAACCCATTCCAGTTAAAGATTAATCTACTGCCTTTTATTTATACTCTCCTTTTTTGGCATCGTTTATACCTAAACTATGCAACCTAGTATGTTGAAGTCTGATATAAGTGTGGTCTCTTCTCCAGACTTCAGCTAATTAGTATAATATACCTTTCAATATTAATAATCTAGAGTTCCAAAGTTTTATCTACACCATTAAAAGACAAAATCTATGAACCATATGAGAAATGCAGTAGTTGTTACAAATCTCAAAGGTCCGAATAACCATCCAGCCAAGGACGATCAATAGAATGGGCCGTTATCCATTTTACTTTGCATTTTGTTTTCATTTTAGTTTAAAGCATCCAATCAAAATCATCAATGTTGAAAGAAACTATCAAGAACCAGGTGTTTCAGTTCATCGTCTGCTGTGACATTATTTTCATCAGTTAAAAACACTTTTAATATTTGAAAACAACTTTTTGACTTTCGTGTGAGTATATTTTTGGCTGAATACTTCCCCTTTTAAGATTATCGATACTTTCACCTAAGTATAATTTCTCAAGACTTTTTCCACCTTTGGAATTGAAACCAGTTTAATAAGTAATCTTGCATATCTCTATTTTTTTTAAAAATTGGATATGCTTTTTATTGGAATGAGCTTCAGTGAGAACAGTTCATGCCCTGCCTCAGTGCCTAACAAACATTGGTAAGAGATGAACCACCATAGTTTCCTAAACAAGGACCACTTTGTGTTATTGTATAACTCAGCTCAATTACTGATTTGTATTGTTTTGATCTCAAAGCCACATAAAGTACAGAGTGTCTATGTTTTGACAAAAGTGTATGCGAGTCCAGCTTTTCGAGCCTTTAATATTTGTGCCAATGCAGATTGAATGCAAGAGCACTTTATATGAACAGCTGACTGAATGAGTTCATGCCTGTACTCTATAAGCTTTTTTTTTGAGGACTAATTTCTGTTTAAATACTTTACAAAGCATCTGGAACACCAGTTCTAGCCATTTATCAAAGTTTGAAAAAGCAGAATGGTGAACGTATCAAAGCCAGAAACTTTTATGATGGTCATTAACTCGGACTGTTCTTGCCTTTCTTCTGTGTTTGATGCTGATTGGGATGAGGGGACGGAGCAGCCAAGGAGCAGTGGGACAGGATCTGTGCTGCATCTGTCTTAAGCCAACCTGTGTCTGCTGATTTTAATGCTGTAGTGTGGCTGTGGTGGCCGCCAGTGCCGGATGCTAGTTACACATGCTTATGCTCAAACGTACACATAAAAACATATCCATATCATTGTTAAAGTGATACATTTATCCTAGATAGCTATACCAGCTTACTCTTTAACCTGAAAGTGCCAAATCCCTGTCCGATCTCCTAATGCCAAATCCCTGTCCGATCTCCTAATCTGAACTATTTGACCCATATCTCTTTCATATGCCACTGAGTTTCCTGACAAAATGTTCCCAAGATTCTGAGAGAGTAAAAGCCTCTGGCCTCATCTGCTGTCTTCCGGCCCTGGCTGCGTCCCATCATGACAAATGTTTCGATTCTCTTCACCATGGAGGAACTATTTTTCCTAGAGTGTTCTTCGGTTACGCTTCTCATCGACAGACACTGGCCCATGGTGTATAATAGCATAAGTTCATCTTTTTTTTCTTTTTCTTTTTTAACTGGGAGTCAGATTATTATTAATATTTTCTTGTTCCACCAAAAAACATTCAAAAATTATTTTTGAGTAATAGTAATTTCTCTAACAACAACAAAATGTGTTAACATATCATAACAGTAACATATGCACTAAAAATCTTGTATTATTTCACATCTGAAGCAGTTGGAAAAAAAATTTGTTAGGTATTGGACTTATGAGCGTGATGTCCTCTACATAGAAAGGAGAATGGTGAAGAAAGGAAGGAAACCGCATACTAAGAAAAGCACACAATACAAGAAGTACAATATGGAGGATGATCAGTGATGCTTTGGGGCTGTTTTATGGCTGGTGGTTCAGGTGCTCTTATGATGGCATCATGAACTCTGCAGTATACCAGCATATATTTAAATGTGATTGCCTCTGCCAGGAGGTTCAGTCTTGACTAAATGTAGAGAATAAGGTGAACAAACTTCTAAATCAATACTGAAATTATTATTTTTTTAAAAACAACGACACAAAATCAGTGTGATTTTGAGCCCCAATAAAACTCACGCAGTTTTGCACTCAGGTCTCCTTTGGTGAACAGTGGACCAGTTCAACAAACAGACTTCATGTTAAACCCATAATGAACTATCTTTTACTTTCACACTATTCGTTGTTACCCAGATGAGGATGGGTTCCCTCCTGAGTCTGGTTCCTCTCAAGGTTTCTTCCTCATGTCATCTTAGGGAGTTTTCCCTTGCCACCATCACCACTGGCTTGCTTAATAGGGATAAATTCACACATTTCAAATCTGTATCCTGTGTTTATATGTTTCTGTAAAGCTGCTTTGAGACAATGTCCATTGTTACAAGCGCTATACAAATAAAATTTAATTGAATTGAATTGAATTAATAAAAAGCTGTGGTCTGAATTGAAGAAGGAAGTCCATGTGCACAAACTTTGATGTTCTGCATGGAGGAAAGGACCAAAATCACTTTACAAGTGTTGGGTGTCGAAGTGTTGAAGGGAGTCAATTTTTGATACAGGCATCAAAGAATATTAATAGTAAGGGTGTTTAGTAGGAAAAAAATGTACTACTTAAAAAAAATGTTCAAATAAAACTATGTCATGTCCTTGTGTGTTTGGGCTTAAACCATCACTGTCTATATATATATATATATATATATATATATATATATATATATATATATATGTAGAATTTTCATGAACGAAGCCAATAATTCATAATATATGGAAAGTGAGGTATTATTGAACCGATAACACTGAGTCTTTGAGTACTCTCATTCCCATGTTTAGTAAAGCAACAGTAAATCGTAAAAAAAAAAAAAAGAAAAGAAAAAAGACTGAAATAAACTTTATTTATGCATCTTATTGGAAAAGACTGAACGTCTTTACTGTTTGGGCTCTGAAAAAAGTAAGATTAAAGACGCCAGCAGTCCAGAGCCATCAAAAATCAAGGAGGAGATTTAAGGAGGGAAGGAATCAAAGAGAGAGAGAGAACGGGTGACCTTTTTCTGTGTCAGCTGCTTTAGGAGCTGCAGGACTCAAATAAATCTGAACTAAAATAGCACCTTTGAACCCTCCTGGCTCATGTCATGGTGCCTCATGGCTCTGTGCTTCCCTCCTCTTCTGGGTTTTGTTTTGAAGTCTGATTTTCTCAGGGAGTTTCTCTTTGCCGCCGTCGCCTCTGGCTTGCTCTTTAGGGATGAATTTCTAAATTTAAATTTTACATCCACAATTGATATGTTTCTGTGAAGCTGCTTTGTAACAGCGTCCATTCTCAAAAGCGCTATACAAATACAATTGAATTGAATTGAATTTTGTCGGTTTGCTATTGAATAAGAATGCAGGACAAACATTCCAGAGTTTTTATATAACTTTTAACAATACATACATAACATAAATACATACAAATTTAAAGTTGTGCTGTCATTACTGCATATATTTAACTGATATTAAAGTTTACATGTAAAATAACACAATAATGTAGGAATGGTCATAGATCCTCTGTGAATGGTATTAGCTCCTCTGTGCGTGATCTTAGCTTCTCTTGGAAAGGTCGTAGCTTGAGCGCTGGGGTTGCATTAGCAAATTGAATGATTGATGGACCTGATTGTTCTGCTCTGTAAGACACAGGTGGATCTTTTCGGTCTGACAGTAAGGATCAGGAGAGGTTAAACCCTCTCACCCAAGAGTGCCACCAGGTGACCTCAAAAGACTGCTTACTAGGAGTGATGGGACATACATACACACACACACACTGAAACCTGAAAAGAGTACTTTTAGAGCTCCACTCTATATTGAGTCTTTATGCAGCCTGTAAAGCCATTTTGGGGGGTTGTGTGTGTTTTGAGCCAAAGTGTCAATTGACTGTACCTGTGTTCTAATATTAAGACTCTTCTTTCATTTAAGTTTCCTTTCAGGTTCATTCCCATATTTATAATACTTCACAACCAAGCACAAACTGTAACTCTGTACTTCTTGTGAGTGTCATTCTTACTGTCACACACTCACACGCACACTAGGGGTCCTGGAACATGGCCCAAGAGTCTTTGAGGCCTTTTCTAGGGTTAAGAGAGCATGGGCCAGGGTTCGGCTCATGAAAGGCTTTTGCTATGCAGTTCTCTCCGTCAGTGTTCTGGGACTTGGGTGCTCCCTCCATTGTGCCGGTGACCAGCAAAGAGGCGCTGTCACTCCACACTGACCCTAACCGAATCCCCTCCACCCGACTACAACGGGTAGGAGGTCGGCCACCTCCTGTCAGCTGCCTGATTGATAGGGCAAAGACACAATCGCATCTCCTGTGGACACTTGGTGCCTTTCTTCTTTCTTCTCTCTCTCTCTCACTGTTCATCTCTCTCCTTCACTTTCTCTTGATTTTGAAGTTTGAGCCTCTGTCAATAGAAGCGCTCATGCCGAATGAGAGCCGTTGCCAGAGAACTGGCCATTGTGGGGCAAGAGACAGGCCAAGAGGAGGAGTGTAGGACCAAGCCAGCCGCCAACGACATCAATCCCGATGAAAAAGAGCTTAGATTATTTTTAGCGAGCTACTGAAAGCCGAGCCGGTTCATGTGCGAAAGCGGCACATTCTGAAATGAGCTGAAAATGTTGACTTTATTTTTTAACAATCCATTTATAGCATCCTTCAAGAGTTTTGCCTCAACATGGCTGCTTCTTCGCTGGTTATTTGATATATGTGCTTTTAGGGAGCAGCTGTGCATTTTGTTCCTATTAGGAAAAACCTTAGTGTTGGCCCAGAGCTGCCAGCTTGCAAGTGCTGCAGGAAATATCGCTTACCAAATGCATTGATCTATCACGCAATATGAGAAGCTCCATTCATATTCCATCCTGATTAGCACACAAATTGGACAGAATGTGATCCTTGAAAACGTCTTTATTTATTAGTGATATGAGGCTGTTTCTGGAAGGTACATTTGTGGCACACAGAAGCAAGAGCTTGTAAACTAGAATTTGGTTATGTCCTTCCCCCCGTAGAAAGTTTCGTCTGCCGTGTGAAGCAACGTACAAGTACTCCCACAGCTCCACTGTACCGCCTCTCCCACTTTCACTGAAGTCTAATGACCTGATTTTACATTCATCCATTGACCTTGTACCTATTTTCATGCCCTCCTTCACGCATGGTGGAAGGGGTGGGAACTCAGGGGCGGGATAAGAAAGAAAGAAGAGGAGGAATGCTTTCTGGCTCAGACGTCATGCGGTGTGTGTGACTGTGCATACTTCCATGGCAGGTCTCTCATTACTTCCCTTAATGCTGTCTTCCCCCCGTCTTTGCTTCCAGGAAATCTCAGTTTACCTTTTCAAGCACAACCAGAGAGATGATCTGTCTTTAGGGCCGTAATTTCAGCTAAGGCTTAACCATCAATCAGTTTGATATTTTAATACTTTTGATTCGGGTAATACTTATTGAAAAAGCTTAAAGAACTCATAGTTGTGGAATCACTTTCATTATGTTGACATCCAGAAATGCCATTTTATAGGAGGATGTGGAATCACTATGGATATTTGTGCATGGTTTCAATGTTTTTTTTTCCCCCTCAACTATCCTCCCTAGATGACTTATCCGGCATTGTGATTTAGGACATAATTAAACCTTTCGACGTGGCTCCATAAGGATCATTGACCTCAGAAATATTCAGTATATTAAAAGCACAAATGTCCCTTCATCCTTTCTTCCTTTTGACTGTGCTTTTCGTGCTTACCCGTGAGTTAGAGTTAGTTGTGCAGCAGCGCTTCAGTCTGGCACTGAGGTCCACAGTGTTATCTTTGGAAAGTGTTGACAAGACAGACCTTCTGCTCAGAAAGACACATTCAGAGTTAGTGTTACAGCTGTGTTTCCTGTTCTCCACAGCAGAGAATTCTGAGGGAAAGAGAAAGAGAGGGGGTGGGGGGGAGGGGGGGGGCTGAGCAGAGCAGAATAACAGGACCCACTAAAAAAGGTGTAGGACACATTAAAACAAAGACAAGATCTAGGGACAAGAAGATAAACCCTTAACTGAAACTTGTTATGTTTCAGTAACATTTAGGGTGTGTTTTTTATTATATATGTTTGCCAGCTGTTTCAGGTGCATGTGTCTGGATATAAACTGTATCCAAGGACATTTTTTTTTTACAGCCCACAAGTATCAACACTTGATTTTTGTTATTCTGCCCCTCAGCCTGTGGGGACCACGGATTACTTAACCAAACAGATGATCACCAAACACAGCAGTGGCTCGTTGTGCAAGGAACGCCACACTGACTCAAGATCTTCCTTTACATTTGCAGACACTGTGTTCTATGAAGTCTACTCATTCACAGAGCAAAGACACACAAAAAAAAGCCAGAAAGTGAGCATCCTCTTTGTGGTGTCATTGGAGCTGAATGAAGTCCAGCAGCCCGCCGTGAAGGCCTCCTTCAGTTTAATGCAGGAATTCAACCCCTTTTCATTCTCATATATGAGCAGTGTTTTATTACACCAGTTATCCAGAATGAAGGACCCTGGGGGTTGTCTTGCCAACATGCCTGTATGTGTGTGTGTGTGTGTGTGTGTGTGCGCGTGTGTGTGTTTTTAATAGTTTTAGCGAGTTGTGTGGGGCATGACAAATTAGCACGCGGGTGAAATGGAAAGTTGTGTGGACATCCGTTTCTTTGAAACAGCATGATGTTTCCTGGCCTGGCAGACAGAAAGTTCTGGCAACAGAAAGCAGCATGCAGAGGGATGAAGGCAAGCTACAGAATTACAGCTTGACCTGATTTACCATGGACAGTACCACTCTGCAATACAGAAGGCTTCAATCAGCATCCACTATCCCCAACAGTAGTGTTTTTCCTCAGTTCCTCATGACGATCGCACCTTGAAGGAGTGGAGCAAAATCAGATTACGTTTGTGGGCAGTCCTGGTGATGCATTTATTCAGTGAACAGCTAACCCGAGCATTTATTTCTATTGGCATGATTCAAATTGGGTCAAATTTCATAAACTCGGGTCATTATTTGCATCTAGTGTGACTGCTGCTTATGAAATGTTCATATAACTTTCAGAGTTCATACTTGCCTTAGTACTGGGAGCAAGCAGGAAGTTATATTTGTATATGTTGGGATTTACTGAGATGGGTGGAGAAACACTGGATACTGCTAATTATAAAACTCTTGTCGTCTTGCATTACTTCTAAAGAAGAAGTCAGCTGTGTAATCGTCACTTTAGATTTTTCACACATTGAGACGAATACCTACGTTCAATAAAACTATTTGGTTATTTAATTAAAGGCATGGGCAGTGTTGTAAATAATGTTATTTTAAACATCCAGAACTTGAGATGAGGTTTGCACTTGGGATTTCAGTCAGAAATGATGATTCAGCACCACTTTTCCAAACAGCTGCTCTGTTGCTCTTATTAGCATGTGCAGTCTAATATATCTGCCTCAGGCTACTGTACACACAGTAAGAAATATATTTAACTCAACTCAATTCCTCCTCACCTCTATTATTGAGATGGACTGTAATAGATAGGGTTTATTTTCTGGTTTGCCCATTTTTATCCTAGCCACAGTATTCCTGTACCTTCTACTCATTTGGGTCATCAGGTGATTCAAGTTGATCATATAAATACCTTCAGTTCCATCTGCTCTCTGTTCTAAATCCTTCTAGACTGAGCCAGATGGTGACATGACCTACTAACAGTCTTTATTTATGTTTGCTTGGCTTAGTGTCTAGGTCACATGTGACAAGTTTGCTCATCTGAATATTTTTAAGTATGATGTTGCATTTATAAATTATATGACCTTTAGTGTCAATCCTGAGCTCAAGTTTCTGCCTATCCAGAGTTTCACGTGTTCCCCTTGCATACATGTAGGATAACTCCAGGTTCTCCTGTTTCCTCCTGCTGTCCACTGTTGAATGGCTAAAGCTAGAGGAGGACTGTGCATGGAAAAATACATTAGATAAAAGCAGATAAAAGCTTTCAGTATATATGTGACATAATAATGCTTGTCCTTCATAAAATTTGAAGGAAATGACAGAAGAAAGAAGACAAAGGAGTGGAGAAGAATGGTTATGGCAGTGCACAATTTGACCACAGTGGTATAGCTGTATTATATCCATGCACATGTACACAAGTTATTACCTGAGGCCTCACACGTCACTAGTGAATCATATGTCTTAGATTTTTTTTTTTCTATTTATATCGTTTTTTCATGCAGTTAAGCTGTCAGTCTGAATTGCAAATGCTGCTGGCCTGTATAGGTAGCTAAGCTACGCAGCCCATACTAATGAGTCTTTTTGCTAGTCCTGCATTTAAAAAGGTGTAAGTTTTGAGTGAAAAGTTTTGCCAATAATATGAATGGCTGAGTTGGCAAAGTTGAAAGGTCTTGAGTTCTTAAGGTATGGATATGCATGCCCATTGTACGTTATTTCAAACATGAAGGCCTCATGAACTATCAGTGTTTATCAATCATCTCAATGTTAAAGATTACATGCTACTTAGTTTACTTGATTTCTAATGATATATTAACAAAGGCCGCAGTCTCACAAGTGGAAGTGGGAGGTGCGTGTAGGGACTTCAGGGGAGTCATCATTGATAACCAGGTCTGTTGTACCCAACTGAAAAAAAGGATTATGGGAAACCATCACCTCACTCACTTGCATTCAGATGAGAAACATCAAATGGGCTTTTGCTGCCTGATGGGAATCCACATCTGTTTATCTTCTATCTTGTAAGTAGTGACACAATGATTGCACTTACTACTTAATCTGCCCTACATATTTCTGTGGAATGATGGCAATAAACTCATCTGAATCTGACTTCCAGAACACAGCCACAACTGAGCCTTGATGACACTACTGTATGATTACAGCTGGGCCACTTTTGGTCCAAAGTTTAAATAACACACAATCACTGGTTTCATTTCAATTTCATTTTTTTTTTTGCCAAGATTTCAAATGCTGTTTAAAATCTTAAATGTGGCTCTGTAGCATTGGCCGAATTTTGGCTCGCATTGCCATTGCTATAAATGGCCCTTAGATGAATAAAACTCTACCATATTTGGTGTAGAAACAGCTGCCTTTTATTAAAAACTTAATATATTCAGTATATTCCTCCTCAAGTTGTTGCAACCAGCTTACTGTGGACTGGAAGCCATTAAATAAATGTTGATACACTCACCAGCCGTGTTAATAGGAACACCTGTGCGCATTCACGCAATTATCCAATCAACCAATCATGTGGCAGCAGAGCAATACATAAAATCATGCAGATGCAGGTCAAGAGCTTCAGTTAATGTTCATATTAAATATCAAATGGGGACGGGATGGGTGATTTCAGTGAATTTGACTGTGGCATGCTTGTTGGTGCCAGATGCTACAACGGCAGAAGATCACATCAGGTTCCACTCCTGTCAGTTAAGAACAGGAATCTGAGGCTACAGTGAGCACAATCTCACTAAACTGGTCAGTTGAAGATTGGAAAAAGACCAAGCAAAGTTTTTCCGATCCCACTGTTGGAATTCCCAATTTGTTTAATTTTTTTTTTTTAAGCAATTCTTGTGTGACTCATTCACTAAAATCACTGGCAACAAAAATGACAAAATAAAATAAAAGCTTTATATCTCTGTGATAGTGTATCAACTGGGCTATTTCCAAAGCATCTCACAGGAGTGCTGGTCTAAGATCAGATTTCTCTTCTTTCGGTCTCCAAGTTAAAAGATGTTAGTCTCAGAACAACAGATCCCGCATCAGCATTCCTGCCTAGTTGCCGTCTGAATCTCAGGCAGAGTTTCAAAGGTGCTTTTTTGAACGCAAATCCCTCTTTGAAATTTAAGTGCTCTCATTTGAGTGCTGGCTTCCATCAGTGTTGGCAGTGAGGACTATAATCAACTCCCTGCCAGGAGAGATGCATCTGTCCTCTTATAAAGATGCCATCAGCATGGTATAGGTATGCTTTAATGACCTGAGACTGCTGGTCAGCACAACAGTGCATGCATTCTTAAGCCAAGTTGCTATTTAATTGGATTTTTTTTTGTAAGCCTGCACTGATGTTCAGTTTATTTTCTTTTATTTTGCTATTGATGAGAAATGTTCACACTCGCTTGTTGTGGTATCACTTTGTATTGAATAGTGATGTTAGCTTAATGTGTTACTGCTGTATATAGCCCTTTATTTTATTATTCTTAGAGAATATCAAGGGCTTTATAGCAGTTGCCTGATTCTTTAGGATTATCCATGGTTTCAAAGTCAGACAAAAGATGTTTTAAACTTCCTTTTTTTTTTTTTTTTTTAAAACCATTGCATCATTCAACCATATGGCATGAAGAGCTTTTAATAATCTGTAAGGTTTATATGCTGCCGGTTTATTGGCCTTAGTCCTCCAAGGACAGGTCTGACTGCTCTGTAGGGATAAACAGGGGACTACTGCAAGATTGAAAAATCTTAACCAGTCATCACAAGCAGCTTAATGTTGACAGGATGACATAAAATGGTGAATATAAAAAGCAATTAATTTGCACACATGTACACACTTAAAATAATAAACCAAGATCTTGGTTTAAATGATTCAGCTACCTTCTAAAAACAGACATTTGCTTATTCAGGGATTTGTCCTCCTATTCATTTTTGTATCGCACTTAAAATATACTGGGTAATGCCAGTGTGTGTGAGCCAGTTCAAACCAGACAAAAGCACTGAAATGGAGCCATTAAGGCACAAAGCTTGATTGGTGCGCGGTGTGTAGGTCCAGTGACGCAGTCATCCAACAGGACGCCTGTGGTGCCCAGCGCCCCACATGCCACAGACATGGAACACATTAAACCTGAGGCTAAAAATGACACTCTAACTATAGGCTGTCCTGCCACAAAAGCACTGACGATAGCGCTCGGTCCTGTGATGCCAATGCTTGCGCATGGAAAGTGGAGTGTCAATGGAAGGTTAAGGAGACACTGCGATTGCACAACCAGGGCCGTGTCAGGTTCAGCATCCATATGGGCTGATATGGATACATTAGTGATTGGCAGGTCTAACACATGCAGCAAGAGTCTGTTATTTACACAGATACAGATTTGAGTGAGGAAAGTGTGCATGGTGTTTAAAAAGTGTGCACAGATGTAATGCAGCTGGAAAGAACGTGTAAAGCCAAAAGTCTTTTCGACATGTGTAGGCAGGGTCTACACATGTGTAAAGACAACGAAGTGTTCCCAGTAAATCTGGTCATTCGCAGAAGACAGAAATATATCAAATGATGATTAAGAACATTTGCCACATGCTGTGTAAAAGATGACAGAACCAGTGCATTTTAAAATATATAAAACAATCAGTTGAGCATTGTATCAGGGACACTTTTGTGTATAATCTGTAAGTTTTTTTTTTAAATCTGTCATCAGTCATATTGTTAGTTATCATTATCATATTGTTAGTCATACTATGTATTATGTAATGTAATCATGTCTGTCATCACTATTGTGAGTGGGATATTAATCATTACAAAAACACAAGAAAAGTAATAATGACTCAGCGTCTGTAAAAACAAGATTCTTACACCATCCAAGATCCTCATCCATCCATTTTCTGTAATGGTTATCCTACACAGGGTTGCAGGGAGCCTGGAGACTATCCCATGGGGCTCCGGGCATACAGCGGGGGACACCCTGAACGGGGTGCCAAACCATTGCAAGGCACAATCGCACAAACATTCGCACACTACAAACAATTTAGAGATTCCAATCAGCCTACAAGGCATGTCTTTGGACTTGGGAAACTGGAAGTACCTGGAGGAAACCCCTGAACATGCAAACTCTATGCACACAGGGTGGAAGTGGGAATCGAACCCCCAACCCTGGAGGTGTGAGGCAAACGTACTAACCACTAAGATCCTCATATAAAATGGAATTCAATTACAAAATTCACATTTGTGGTGATCTGTGCTATAAAAATTATTCTTTGGGCCAGTTGTCAATAGCCAGTCGAATGTCAGTCAGTAGTTGAGAATGTAAGATGTGTAATATGTATGTAAATAAATAAATAAAAACTCAAACAGGCAGAAACTATTTTTTACGGCACAAATGGATTATACTAAATTGGTGACATTTTTTTATTTAGAATTGCGTTGAGTAAGGTTTAATGCACTTCATTCACTAGTTATTTTAATATTATTATAAAAACTTAACAGACAAACAAAATCATTACGGCTTCAAATGATCACAAAAGAATGACATACATTTTGTTTTATTTTTTGGTTTGATTTCCTTTGTTTATCAGGGTTCAATGTCACAGAGATGCTTCAGTACACTAATTATGTCTCTCTCGTTCATGGGGTGTGTATCTCCCATTACATAAATGAATCATTTTTAAATATCAGAATATTATGTGAAACTAACAACGTTTTTGCTGTATTTTCAGTTCAGCCATAGCATTTACAATGTTTGACCCCTTGCTAAAGCAATATAAGAGACAACTGAAAACTCAATTATTAACGCAGTCAGACCAAACACAAATAAAGTTTGTTAGGTAGAAAAGTCAATTGACTGAAGGGGAAAGGATGATTGACATGAGCGCAGTATTTGATTCTGTTAGCTGCTACTTTCACTTTATGCTGATTTTATCTTGGTGACCTTTGACCTGTGAATTAATTAACCTTGGTTATGGGAGTCAGTAGAAAACAAGAGGATGCCTGTGTGTGGTAAAAAAAAAAATGGAGGAGCTGATTATTATTAAGTAGAAGTCACACCAGACTTTTGTCTCATTGTTTTCATACTGTTGCATGGCATAGTTCATAAAAACAACAACAACAACAACAACAACAAAAAAATCACATTCACCAAAATACTCAAATTTTTATGGTAAACATTCTTCCTGATTTTCTTGGTAGCAATATTAGCAGCTCTGTATTTTCCGTTCATCTCTTTAGGTGTAATTCTTTGAATTTTGGTCTTATTTTTACTTTAAAATCAGTTCTCTTATGCCTTCGGATCATCCTATTAAGTTCACGGACATGTCTACACAGTACAAATAACAGCTTGGCACTTCGGGGGAAAAAAATGTTCTGAACCATTCCATTCAGCTGCGGTTTTATTTTCACATTTGCAAGTGTGAGGTTTGTGCTGGATGGTGTAGAATGGCATGCGTATTCTGAACAGGGGGTTCCACACAGGTCCTCTGTTCAATGTGAGATCCAAGGGAAACTCCTAGCCTTCAACACCAGTCTGATCAAAGCTGTCTTACCAGAGTTTCCATTGTACAGCTGCTGAATGGAGTAGAAGAAAATATCACCTGAGCCTGTTTTCAGTGATGGAGGAACACTCCAGAGGAGCTCCCGGGACGTGGCTCATTCCTCTGCTTCTATCCCACTCTGCCGGGGAAACAATCGGCCTCTGATTAAGCATGTTTGGGGTCACAGGTCATGCTGTTTGAAGATGGTTGCAGTGATATGGACTGTGCTTCTGAGGGCAAATACATTAGCCTATTTTTCCTTATTTGTGCTCATGGCTCATCAGATGAGGACCAGATGCTGGGAGATGGTGTTGATTAGGGATTTCTTTCGTGTCTATCTCACTGTTTGGCAGGCTGTTGAGACATGTGAAGTGTTTTATCGGCTCGGATGATGGCTGTTGTGACTGAGTGCTTTAAATGCAAAGGTTAAAGTCATGTTTGGTTATTTGGCTGGATTTCACAAATGATCTGATTATGTTTTGAAGGCCACAAGGAGGACATGTCAGTTGGAAAGTAGAACCCTGCTTGAATTATCATCAAACGTTCTCAAACTTGGGAAGCACTTTGGCCCTCACTTCGGAACAGCACTCCTAAGAAGATGGAGAATGACTTTTCTAATAAAAAGCACTTGTGGAAAGATAAACGGATGTCAGTCATTCGTGTTCCATCCAGCACTTTTCTCTCAGTGGCTCATTGCTTTTATAATCTTAATGATCGTTTGTTTCTATTCCGTAATTACATTGCTACTCATTGTTTTGCTTGATGGGTCATAATGCCAGGGCAAATACAGTCGAGTGCATTCATTCGTTTATCTTCAGTAATGCTTTATCCTGGTCAGGTTTGCAGTGGATCCAAGCCTAGTCAAGAAAAACTGTGCATGAGGTCCCTGTATGGGGCACCATGCACACATATATTCACACACTCATTCACAATTCATGCAGTTTAGCATAAATTTTTTGAATCTTTTAGCTAAATGGACTATCCTTTTACTCATTAAAAAAACTTTTTGCTCTTGATTGCAAACTGGCAAGTTAGTGTTTACCTTTAGGGTTTAAATCTTTACCCCGTTCTTATTATGTATGTATTTCGTTCTATCGTAGATAATCATAGATAAACACACACGTTTACAGAACGGTATTGTAATGTTTCATGTGTTTCAGTACTTAATCGAAATGGTCCAGATGTCTAGGTAAATTGATTGCTCAGCCATCAATTTGTATTTCTAAACAAATGCATCTTCCTCATAGCCCAGCCATGCTGTTTGTTTTACTCATTAGCTAGACGCCCTCTCCTCTTCTGCCTTCCTCCGGCTTCAATAATATGCAAATCATATGTTTCGCTCACAGATGGCCACTGTTCTCCAGCCAAAAACAGCTCCCATCACACAGACCTCTAATTGTGCAGTTTACTCTGGCCTGCCCAGGCAGCCTGCTTTGTTTTTAATCATGTAATATTTGGAGGGTGTAGAGTTTGAGCAGTCGGCACTGTAAATCCCATGGCTTTCAGAAAGACTGTCCCCCCCTTCGAGGCCTTTTATGGATTCCAGCTGCATTCGTGGACTATATGGTGCAACCATAGCGCAACTCTACAATCATGCGAATTTCAGAATAAGAGAAAAGGAAGTAGTTTGGTAAGAAAGTGCTGGAGTACTTAAGTGTTTAAATCTCTGTGCATTTTTCTTGCAGCTGGGCTGGCAAAGTTATAAAGGCCAAGTTTAAGTTAATTCAAAGAGGAGTTAATCCTGCCTTTAGATGAATGAAGATTTTTCTCCCTGCGAGCACCATCAGTGTGAACTGTGATAAACGAAGGCATTCGTTTCTTCATGATGGATTGTTTCACACGGAAGGATGCGTTGAAGTGGGCGGCAGTGAGCCTGGTGTTCTGATGTGAACCTTTTCCGAGGGCAATCAGGCATGAAACGTGTTACGAATCAGCACAATTACAACCTACCCTGTGCCTTTGATTTAGCAGCTGGCTAAAAATGCCTACACTTAAGAGAGCTAAACCTGTAGGTTGGCCCAGGAAGGTGGGGTGGGTATCAATCAAGTGCTTACAACTTCTCAGAACAGAGCCAGCATTTGGCTCCAACAGTGGCCTGCTATATCGATGATAGACAGGATTTCAACATGGATCACATCAAATCTCCACTTTAAGGCCTTCTTCTATTTAAGTATTATAGTCTGTGAGGATGAGTATAGTCTCACTGATGCCTCGTTTCCATTTTTTTCTCAACGCAGGCTAGTTGACTAATATCACGTTCTTCTCAACTGCTGCTATTCACACAGTAGCACCCTGTAATTATAGGACTACAGCAACTACTTAATCCCATGTAAAAACCTGTTTAACAGATATGAAGCCACGGTTTAGCCCGTATGAGGTGCTGTGAATGGCACTGCAGCAGTTAGGCTTTGTGCTCGCAGTTTGCCATGGTGCCGTGATTACGTTTAACCATTAGCAGGTGTGCTGCAGGGCCAACAGCCCGAGAGACACAAGGTCAGGGGGAGGACTGGGGCCAACGGGCAGGAAAACAGGCGGCGTTCCTATGAAAGACATCAAACGAAAAAGACCGGTGTATTTCAGCAAACATCTAAATAGAGACAGTGCTGCGGCGAGTTCATATATTTCTGGAAAGTGTTCCTTACACGTGAGGTCTTTTCTCCAGGCTGTGTTTTTAATATGCATTTTTGAAGATACGGACATTAGTAATGTTGCTAAGGGTGAACATTTCTGCGTTGGTTTTCTTACATATGGTCCTGTGCCGTCCAGTGTTTAAATGACTGGATGCTTAAGCATGATATTTGAGCCCAAGAAAGACTGTACGTAATGATATTGACAGACCTTCATTAAGAAACCAGGCAGAAATATTTGTAATGTGTTCCAAGCAATATTTATTTGCACAAAAACTTACCATGAAACAATACCACGAATCATAGAATGAACAATGTTTATCCAGAGTGTGTGTGTGTGTGTGTGTGTGTGTGTGGGTTTGTATGGTGAGGTTGCAGGTACAGCAGTAAGGCTTGCCACTGCAGGGTTGTACCACTGCTGGGATTCGTTCAGTGGTTATGTAACACACACACACATACACACACACACACACACACACACACACATACACACACACACAGAGCGTCCTGGCTGAATATTGTGATAACCTCACACAGCTACCTCTCTCCTTCTCTCCTTTTCTGTCTCTTGAAAACAGATCAGTTCTTTCCTCCCTGGCGCTGCAGGAGTGAGACGGGGTCTTTACCTTTCAGAGCGCCAAAGCAAACTCGAGTCTGTCTCGGTGTCTGGCGAGGGCTCGCTCTAGTCGTTCATTCTTCAACGGGATTTTATTTAATAATGGGGTTGTGTGATGGAACGTCAATACCGAGTCGAAGACGTTTTGTCGTTTCCTAAAACATAAATTGTTTCGACACATGCACACACTGAGGTTGTTTATTGACTTGACCCCCTGCTGAGGACTAGTTTCCAATTTTGCAGGCTTGGCATGAGGACTACTCACTTGGAGGGGGGGGAACTGACTTCAGCCAAGTTATTAATTAACACAAACGTTCAAAGCTCTAGGCAGAACACTGGTTAGCTATTGTACTGTGCTTCTGGATCGACCGAAACTGTATTTAATATCGCCAGTTTCATTCTTCACCTGGTCTGAGATCTGTGTCAAATGTGTTGACAGTCATTCCTCACATCTCCTCTGGCCACTTGCCAGCTTTACACACTGACACCTATAGGTGTGCAGGATTTCTACCAACTGCTGGCTCTCTTCACATCTGCTGCGTACAGTATATCTGTCTCGGACTCATTTCTGTCTGAGTACTGATTGATTTATTTATCAGCACGTGAACACGTGGCTGCAGCAAAACTTTTCCTCGCTAAACCATAAATCGGCATATCAACGCTGACGTGCCTTTCTTCCTGCCATGCAGATCTCTATCCACATTCATAGAGACATCTTTAAGAAGAAAAAAAATATATATATATATATATATTAGGACGAGACATGGATGGGTCATAAATCATGCAGAGCCTGAATGCATCAAAGTCCAAGTGGTCTTCATAGAGGCTGAGTCATGCAGAAAGCAGAATCTGGAAGAAATGGACGTGATTGAAAGCAATGTGAAAGTTCTGTTACCTCAAACAGGCGATGAAGAGAGTCAGCATTCTTTGCCAGCCCTGGCGTACGTTCTGAGCTCCTTTTTCTTTTCTCTTTTCATATTTTATCATCCTGGCATGAGTTGTATTTTCATTTTTATTTTTTTTTGTTTTCTGATAGATGATTCATCATTTTGTCTGTTGTTGCCTTTTTTGGGGAACGATGAGAGCTCGCAACTATTTGTCATTTCAAAAGACAACATACTGCACTCTTATTACACTTCCTCATATTACCAGGCTTCAGAGGAGAGATAAGGTCACGTATCTGCGTTTGAGCAGACATGCACTTATTTTGGGGATGTAGGTTGTACTCTGCACATGTACAACACCTCCTGACACAGACAGAACTATTCAGTTACTGACACTGTACAGATTCGATTCTAGGTAATCCTGGACCAAACGTGGCTGTGATAATGCTGCGACACACCAGCTGAACGTGTTGGATGTGGGCCAGATGCCTTGTTCAGGAATTCAGTGTTTGTTGCAATCGGGCAGTAAAACAGAACCGCATGACTGTAACCCTGTCTCTCCTCACGTTTGGCACTTTTATGAGGTCGAGTTCTGCCTCCAAGACTGAAATAATAGCGAGCAGATTGAGCAGTGATTGGGTGCGAGCTTAGAGAGATGTGTCTTTCAGATACAGCAGAGCTGCAGCTAAAACACAGCGCTTGATGTTGACAGTGTGATAGATCTTTCTGCTTTCTGTTTTGGAATGTTCACAAGGAGGAATTTTCAGGAATGTGTTGTTTGTCTGTAATGCAACAGTGCAAAATATATTTATTACTGTTTTATTAGTTTATTAAATAGTTTAATTTGTTGGATTTCCCCTAAAAAGATAAGAACGCTCCCCATTTTGTTACTAATAAAAAAATTTAATTAACAAAAAAAGGGTCATGGGAGTGGCACGTGGCTTAGTGGTTAGTGGGTGGCATTTGCCTCGCACCTCTGCGGGTGGGGGGTTCGAATCCAGTCTCCGCCCTGTTTGCATGGAGTTTATATTTACTCCCCGTGCTTCATTGGTTTCGTCCGGGTACTCTGGTTTCCTCCCCCAATCCAAAGACATGTGTTGTAGGCTGATTGGCATTTCGAAATTGTCCGTAGTATGTGAATGGGTGTGCGATTGTGTTCTTTGATGGGTTAGCACCCTGTCCAGGTGCCCCAAGTTCTCTGGGATAGGCTCCAGGCTCCCTGGCAACACTGTGTAGGATAAGCATTATGGAAAATGGATGGATGGATGGATGGATGGAGAAAACGGTCATTTGTTTGATGCATTGCGGCATGTGCTTTACCACCTTGACATTATGTATACAATACTCTGTATATTATGCCAGTAATCACAATTTTCTCTTAATTTGTGTGCTTATGACATTAATTTCCATATTTCTTTAGTTTATTCTGATTTTTTTAAATTTTTTTTCTTTTGTAATACATAATCCACATTTTCAGGCTTTTTTTAAACCAAGAAAACACTCTCATCATGGGTGGCTTAAGGTCATCCAGTTTTATATGTTTAGTGTTGAATAGATGTCTCTTATATAGGAAGTTGTTTTTCTGTGTATGATGACTACCTTAATGGGATTCTCCAAGAGAATCATCACTGTGTAAAGGAAACAATCCAAATAATCCAATCCAAATACATTTATATTGTAGATTTTGCAGGTTATGCATAATTTTTCCACTGAACTGAATCAAAACCTCATTTATGATTTACTTCAATGGAAACTTTATTAGTTACTTTAAAGCATGGAGTTTAGTCCCCAGTCTGCATGCAGTACTGACAATTGACTTGACATAATATGATTTGATGATGTTTCCCATTATCACTAGAGTTTGACAGATGAAATACTAAAAAATACACAACACACTTAATGTAAGCAAAAACATGGCAGGCCGAGCTGTTATAGGAAAATAATCAACGACCAGGTGACTTGGTGTTGCATGATCTGTAGCAGGGTCAGCTATTACTCTGAAGTTGATTATTTTCTAGTAACAGTCCCAAGATGTCCCAAGGTGTTTTGTTTTATTAATGAATGCTGTGTCATACGTTTTGTTTATTTATAGCCGTGTGTAATGTTGTGGAATGTTCGTGAAACAAGTTAGGTCCTGTTTTCAAATGCAGTTTCCTTATCAGCCCCTCTTTTTACTCTTTCCTGAAGTTAATGCAATGTATCGTTACCAACAAAAAATAAAAAAGTAAATCCCTACACCCTGAAGACTTGAAGTAACAGCTATAGCTCTGTTACAAAGCAGTGACACTGGAGACTCCTTCCGAAAAGGCTAAATAAATGTCTCCTTACAAAAAACTTCACCATTTAAGCAGTTAGGCAGGGAAGTGGCAGCTCAGTACTTAGGACGTTAGACTTCTGTTCAGAAGGACGTGAGTTCAAAATCCCAGCGCTGCCAAGCTGCCAGTGATGGGCCCTTGAGCAAGGCCCTTAACCCTCAGTTGTGATTTTTTTTTTTTTTTAATGAGATAATT